>NW_027641005.1:0-98263 GCF_949752795.1 Hyperoodon ampullatus | reverse complement strand
CCAGGCGATAGGCCCAGCAGTGGGTATGCTTGATTGAATGGTAGCTCGGTATTTACCTTTCCAAGGCACCTCCTTTGTGTTTTCCTTACTGGCTCTTACCATGTCCCACGTTGAACCAAGGGTAGGCATTTCTCCTCAAACCCTTCAGCATTTACTGTTTGTAGAATTTTTGCTGATGGCCATTCTGACTGGTGTGAGCTGATAGGTTTTTTGTAATTTGGATTTGCATGTCTTTAATTATTCCTAGTGTTCAGCATTTTTCCACGCCTTTTTAAAGTTCTGTTAAAATAACAGAAAAAAACAGAGAGTACAATGAACCTCTTGAAATTGTCTTCTTGAAAGGTTGCCCTGTTTTGAGTTTTTTGGTCAATTTTCGAACCCAGGATTGTTTTTGAGGTCAGGTGTCATTCATAGGCCTGTAATGAGTGTGAATATTTAGTGAGCATTAGCACTGGGTTTAAAGCTGCTGTTTTGGGAAACGGCCACAAGGCGGCATCATTTCTCCATTCCCAAATCTGGTTCCTAGGGCAGCAGAGCCTTTCTGGAAGTCCTGTTCCTCGGTTGTAAATTAAAATGGAATGTGCCAGGAGAAACCCCAATAAGTTTATGTCACATTACTTCTTGTTTTCGTTTTTTTAATCGGGGTAATGTTTAGAATACTGTTTGTCCTCAGTGTACACAATCTGGTTCATTTGTGCATAACATATATATATATATATATATATATATATATATATATATATATTCATGTACAGAGCCACTTCCCATGTAAATTATTGCAGAGTGTTCCATAGACATCCCTTGCTATATGGTCGGTCTTACTGTTATATGTATTTAATAGGTATTTGTACACGTATGGTAACCCTAATGTTAATTTTTCCATTCCCCCCACCTGTCCTTTTAGATAAGCATAGTTTGTTTTCTAAGCCTGTGAGTGTCTTTCTCTGTGGAAATATGTTCATTTGTGTCAGTTGTTAGATAACGCCTATAAGTGATATCATAGGATATGTCTTTTGCTTTCCGGCTTACCTCATGTTCTGTGATTATCTCTAGGCTCATCTATGGTGCCTCAAAGAGCAGTGTTTCATTGTTTTCCATGGCTAATATTCCATTGTGTACATGGACCACTTCTTCTTTTTCCACTCATCTGGTGATGTACATTTTGGTTGCTTCCGTGTCTTGGCTATTGTGAAAATTCCTGCAGTGCAGCTGTTGAAGCCTGTGCCTTCTCGACTCTGGACTTCTCAGGTGAGAGTCTCAGCAGTGGGCCTGCTGAATGGAATGGTGGCTCAATTTTTACTTTGAAACGCGGCTCCTTTCTGTTCTCATTATTGGCTGTTACCACTTTACATCTCACCAGCAGCTAGAGGGTAGACAGTTCTCTAAAACCCCTTCAGCATTTATTGTTTGTAGACTTTTAGCTGTTGGTAGTTGGCATGTGTGAGTTGAAACCTTTTTGGAGGTTAGATTTGCATGAGTCTAATAATTCCTGATGTTGAGCTTTTATCCATTTTCCTCTTTTTTGAAAATGAGTGAGTAAAACTTACCCCTCCATACTATCTCCTTGAAAAATGTGCCAGTTTGGAATTTTTTTGGCCATTCGCTACCTCCGCACAATTATGTAGGGCAGGTGTCCTTTACAGCCCTGAGTCCTTGTGAATGTTAAGTGACCATTAGCTGTGGGTTTAATGCCGCTCTTGTGGGAAACGGCCACAAGGCGGCAGCATTTCTACATTTCCAACTCTGGGTTTTTGGGCAACAGAGCTTTCCTGGAAATCGTGTTAGTAAGCTGCAAATTAGAGTGGAATGTGCCAGCGCAAACCCCCAAGAGCTTATATCTCCTAAATTGTTGTTTGTTTATTAAATTTAATTTTTATTAATTATCAGAGCAAATTTGATAAAAATGTAGATTCTCCTAGGTGTACAGTTTCTGGTTCATCCTATCAATGTATCTGTCTATTCCTCTTTGGTTCCTTTCCCGTGTATGTTATTATAGAGTGTTGAGTAGACCTCTCTTCGTGTTCCATAGGCATTTTGTGATTATATATTTCATATGTATTAGTGCATATCTGTTAACCCCCATGTCGTAATTCACACGTTCCTTAACCCTTTCCATTTGGTTAAACATTAATTGGTTTTCTGAATCTATGCGTGTCCGTCTCTTGGAAATTAGTTCATGGGTATCAATGTTTAGGTAACACCTATAAGTGATGTCATAAGATGTCTGTCTTTCGGTTTCTTTCTTACTTCAAGTTGGGTGATTATCTCTAGATCCTTCTATGATGGTGCCAACGGCACTGTTCCAAGCTTTTTCATGGCTAATATTCCATTGTGTACATGGACGACTTCTTCTTGGTGCATTTTTCTGTTGATGGACATTTCGGTTTCTTCCAGGTCTTGGCTATGGTACGTGCTGCTGCAGTGCAGGATTGGCAGCCTGTGTCTTTTTGATTCTGGTCTAATCAGGTGAAAGGCCCATGAGTGGGCCTACCAGATCCCATGGTAGCTCCATATTTACCCTTAAACGCACCTCCATTCTGTTCTCACTACTGGCTGTGACCAGGATTCATCCCACCAGCAGCTAAAGGGTACGCAGTTCTCTAAAACCCCTTCAGCATTTATTCTTTGTAGACTTTTTTGCTGATGACCATTCTGACGGCTGTGAGGTGAACTTTTGTGTACACTGGATTTGCATGGCTTTATTGATTCCTGATGTTCAGCCTTTTTCCATTCCCATTTTGTTAACAAAAAAGAAAGAAAGTAAAAGAAACAGAAGACAAATGTGCATAAAATATGCCTCTTGAAACTGTCGTTTTGAAATATGGACATCTTTTGAATGTTTTGATTGATATACGACCCCAGGATTTTTTTTCAGGGAGGTGTCATTTACAGGCCTGCAATTATTTTGAATATCAACTGACCATTAGCACTGGGATTAAAGCTGCTGTTGTGTGAAACGGCCACAAGGTGGCAGCAGTTCTCCTTTACCAAATCCGGTCACTAGGGCAACAGAACCTCAATGGAAGTCGTGTTCTAGGTTGTAATTTAGAATGGAATGTATCAGGAAAGCCCCTTCAATTTATGTCTCACTATTTCTTGTTTGTTTTTTTAATTTAATTTTTATTTTTCATCACAGCAAGTTTGATTACAATGTTTGGCATGTTGTAGGTGTGCAAGATGTGGTTCTTTTACACATATACATATGTCTATTCTTCCTGGGATCCTTGTCCCATGTACGTTATGACAAAATGTTCAGTACTCTTCTCTTGGTATTCCGTAGGTCTTTGGTGATTATATAGTTCACCTGTGTTTGTATATGTCTGCTAACCCCAATGTCCTCATGTATCCAATCCTCACACCTTTCCATTGGTGAACCATAAGTTTGTTTAATGAATCTGTGATTGCCCTTCTCTGTGGAAATATCTTCACTGCTATCAATTTTTAGGTAACACCTATAAGTGATATCATACGATATGTGTCTCTCTCTTTCTGACTTAGTACAAGTCGCGTGACTACCTCTAGACTCATCTACGGTGCCGCACATGGCATTGTGTCCTTTTTTCCCTTGGCTAATATTCCGTCTGTACATGTACCAGTTCTTCTTTGTCCACTCCTCTGTTGATGGACTTTTTGGTTGCTTCCATGTCTTGGCTATTGTAATACTGCGGGAACGCACATTTGCCTGCCTGTGTCTTTCCAATTCTGTCTTCTTAGGTTATAGGCCCAGGAGTGGGCCTGCTGGATCATACGGTAGCAAAATGTTTACTTTACAAAGGCACCTCCATTCTGTTCTCATCCGTGGCTCTTACCAGGTTACGTCCCTCTTAAAGTTGAGGGTATGCACTTCTCCACAACACCTTCAGCATTTATTGCTTGTAGTTTTTTTTGCTGATGTTTATTCTGACTAGTGTGAGATGATACCTCTTTGTGGTTGGATTTGCATGTGTCTCATAAACCCTTGAAATTGAGCTTTCTGACATGTCCTTTTTTCTTCAAACTGTGAGTACAGCTTACCTCTTCAAATTGTTTTCGTGAAGTATGTGTGACATTTAGAAATATTTTGGCCATTACCTCCCTCAAGACATTTTGTGGGCAGGTTTCATTTACAGCCCTCCAGTACTGGTGCATATGAAGTGACCCTTAGCGCAGGTTTTAGAGCTGCTGTTGCAGGTAACGGCCAGAGGGCGGCAGCATTTCTGCTTTTCCCAATCTGGTAACTAGGGAAACAGACCTTCCTGGCAGTGGTGTTCCTCGGTTATATATTAGAGTGGAATGTGCCCGGATAAACCCCCAAATGCTGATGTCTCCTTACTTATGTTTGTTTTCTAAATTGAATTTATATTTTGTATTGGAGTCATATTGCATTGTGTACATGGACCACTTCTTCTTGGTGCATTCCTCTGTTGATGGACATTTTCGTAGCTTCCAAGTGTTGTCTCTGGTAAATATTGCTGGAGTGCAGGATTTTCAGCCTGTATCTTTTTTATGGTTTTGATTTCTTTTGCGGTACGTGGGCCTCTCACTGCGGTGGCCCCTCCCGTTGCAGAGCAGAGGCTCCGGATGCACAGGCCCAGCAGCCATAGCTCACGGGACCAGCCTCTCCACGGCATGTGGGACCTTTCCGGACCGGGGCACGAACCCGTGTCCCCTGCATCGGCAGGCGGACTCTCAACCTGTGCGCCACCTGGGAAGCCCAGCCTGTTCAGTTTTGATTCTCATCCTGCCAGGCGATAGGCCCAGCAGTGGGTATGCTTGATTGAATGGTAGCTCGGTATTTACCTTTCCAAGGCACCTCCTTTGTGTTTTCCTTACTGGCTCTTACCATGTCCCACGTTGAACCAAGGGTAGGCATTTCTCCTCAAACCCTTCAGCATTTACTGTTTGTAGAATTTTTGCTGATGGCCATTCTGACTGGTGTGAGCTGATAGGTTTTTTGTAATTTGGATTTGCATGTCTTTAATTATTCCTAGTGTTCAGCATTTTTCCACGCCTTTTTAAAGTTCTGTTAAAATAACAGAAAAAAACAGAGAGTACAATGAACCTCTTGAAATTGTCTTCTTGAAAGGTTGCCCTGTTTTGAGTTTTTTGGTCAATTTTCGAACCCAGGATTGTTTTTGAGGTCAGGTGTCATTCATAGGCCTGTAATGAGTGTGAATATTTAGTGAGCATTAGCACTGGGTTTAAAGCTGCTGTTTTGGGAAACGGCCACAAGGCGGCATCATTTCTCCATTCCCAAATCTGGTTCCTAGGGCAGCAGAGCCTTTCTGGAAGTCCTGTTCCTCGGTTGTAAATTAAAATGGAATGTGCCAGGAGAAACCCCAATAAGTTTATGTCACATTACTTCTTGTTTTCGTTTTTTTAATCGGGGTAATGTTTAGAATACTGTTTGTCCTCAGTGTACACAATCTGGTTCATTTGTGCATAACATATATATATATATATATATATATATATATATATATATATATATTCATGTACAGAGCCACTTCCCATGTAAATTATTGCAGAGTGTTCCATAGACATCCCTTGCTATATGGTCGGTCTTACTGTTATATGTATTTAATAGGTATTTGTACACGTATGGTAACCCTAATGTTAATTTTTCCATTCCCCCCACCTGTCCTTTTAGATAAGCATAGTTTGTTTTCTAAGCCTGTGAGTGTCTTTCTCTGTGGAAATATGTTCATTTGTGTCAGTTGTTAGATAACGCCTATAAGTGATATCATAGGATATGTCTTTTGCTTTCCGGCTTACCTCATGTTCTGTGATTATCTCTAGGCTCATCTATGGTGCCTCAAAGAGCAGTGTTTCATTGTTTTCCATGGCTAATATTCCATTGTGTACATGGACCACTTCTTCTTTTTCCACTCATCTGGTGATGTACATTTTGGTTGCTTCCGTGTCTTGGCTATTGTGAAAATTCCTGCAGTGCAGCTGTTGAAGCCTGTGCCTTCTCGACTCTGGACTTCTCAGGTGAGAGTCTCAGCAGTGGGCCTGCTGAATGGAATGGTGGCTCAATTTTTACTTTGAAACGCGGCTCCTTTCTGTTCTCATTATTGGCTGTTACCACTTTACATCTCACCAGCAGCTAGAGGGTAGACAGTTCTCTAAAACCCCTTCAGCATTTATTGTTTGTAGACTTTTAGCTGTTGGTAGTTGGCATGTGTGAGTTGAAACCTTTTTGGAGGTTAGATTTGCATGAGTCTAATAATTCCTGATGTTGAGCTTTTATCCATTTTCCTCTTTTTTGAAAATGAGTGAGTAAAACTTACCCCTCCATACTATCTCCTTGAAAAATGTGCCAGTTTGGAATTTTTTTGGCCATTCGCTACCTCCGCACAATTATGTAGGGCAGGTGTCCTTTACAGCCCTGAGTCCTTGTGAATGTTAAGTGACCATTAGCTGTGGGTTTAATGCCGCTCTTGTGGGAAACGGCCACAAGGCGGCAGCATTTCTACATTTCCAACTCTGGGTTTTTGGGCAACAGAGCTTTCCTGGAAATCGTGTTAGTAAGCTGCAAATTAGAGTGGAATGTGCCAGCGCAAACCCCCAAGAGCTTATATCTCCTAAATTGTTGTTTGTTTATTAAATTTAATTTTTATTAATTATCAGAGCAAATTTGATAAAAATGTAGATTCTCCTAGGTGTACAGTTTCTGGTTCATCCTATCAATGTATCTGTCTATTCCTCTTTGGTTCCTTTCCCGTGTATGTTATTATAGAGTGTTGAGTAGACCTCTCTTCGTGTTCCATAGGCATTTTGTGATTATATATTTCATATGTATTAGTGCATATCTGTTAACCCCCATGTCGTAATTCACACGTTCCTTAACCCTTTCCATTTGGTTAAACATTAATTGGTTTTCTGAATCTATGCGTGTCCGTCTCTTGGAAATTAGTTCATGGGTATCAATGTTTAGGTAACACCTATAAGTGATGTCATAAGATGTCTGTCTTTCGGTTTCTTTCTTACTTCAAGTTGGGTGATTATCTCTAGATCCTTCTATGATGGTGCCAACGGCACTGTTCCAAGCTTTTTCATGGCTAATATTCCATTGTGTACATGGACGACTTCTTCTTGGTGCATTTTTCTGTTGATGGACATTTCGGTTTCTTCCAGGTCTTGGCTATGGTACGTGCTGCTGCAGTGCAGGATTGGCAGCCTGTGTCTTTTTGATTCTGGTCTAATCAGGTGAAAGGCCCATGAGTGGGCCTACCAGATCCCATGGTAGCTCCATATTTACCCTTAAACGCACCTCCATTCTGTTCTCACTACTGGCTGTGACCAGGATTCATCCCACCAGCAGCTAAAGGGTACGCAGTTCTCTAAAACCCCTTCAGCATTTATTCTTTGTAGACTTTTTTGCTGATGACCATTCTGACGGCTGTGAGGTGAACTTTTGTGTACACTGGATTTGCATGGCTTTATTGATTCCTGATGTTCAGCCTTTTTCCATTCCCATTTTGTTAACAAAAAAGAAAGAAAGTAAAAGAAACAGAAGACAAATGTGCATAAAATATGCCTCTTGAAACTGTCGTTTTGAAATATGGACATCTTTTGAATGTTTTGATTGATATACGACCCCAGGATTTTTTTTCAGGGAGGTGTCATTTACAGGCCTGCAATTATTTTGAATATCAACTGACCATTAGCACTGGGATTAAAGCTGCTGTTGTGTGAAACGGCCACAAGGTGGCAGCAGTTCTCCTTTACCAAATCCGGTCACTAGGGCAACAGAACCTCAATGGAAGTCGTGTTCTAGGTTGTAATTTAGAATGGAATGTATCAGGAAAGCCCCTTCAATTTATGTCTCACTATTTCTTGTTTGTTTTTTTAATTTAATTTTTATTTTTCATCACAGCAAGTTTGATTACAATGTTTGGCATGTTGTAGGTGTGCAAGATGTGGTTCTTTTACACATATACATATGTCTATTCTTCCTGGGATCCTTGTCCCATGTACGTTATGACAAAATGTTCAGTACTCTTCTCTTGGTATTCCGTAGGTCTTTGGTGATTATATAGTTCACCTGTGTTTGTATATGTCTGCTAACCCCAATGTCCTCATGTATCCAATCCTCACACCTTTCCATTGGTGAACCATAAGTTTGTTTAATGAATCTGTGATTGCCCTTCTCTGTGGAAATATCTTCACTGCTATCAATTTTTAGGTAACACCTATAAGTGATATCATACGATATGTGTCTCTCTCTTTCTGACTTAGTACAAGTCGCGTGACTACCTCTAGACTCATCTACGGTGCCGCACATGGCATTGTGTCCTTTTTTCCCTTGGCTAATATTCCGTCTGTACATGTACCAGTTCTTCTTTGTCCACTCCTCTGTTGATGGACTTTTTGGTTGCTTCCATGTCTTGGCTATTGTAATACTGCGGGAACGCACATTTGCCTGCCTGTGTCTTTCCAATTCTGTCTTCTTAGGTTATAGGCCCAGGAGTGGGCCTGCTGGATCATACGGTAGCAAAATGTTTACTTTACAAAGGCACCTCCATTCTGTTCTCATCCGTGGCTCTTACCAGGTTACGTCCCTCTTAAAGTTGAGGGTATGCACTTCTCCACAACACCTTCAGCATTTATTGCTTGTAGTTTTTTTTGCTGATGTTTATTCTGACTAGTGTGAGATGATACCTCTTTGTGGTTGGATTTGCATGTGTCTCATAAACCCTTGAAATTGAGCTTTCTGACATGTCCTTTTTTCTTCAAACTGTGAGTACAGCTTACCTCTTCAAATTGTTTTCGTGAAGTATGTGTGACATTTAGAAATATTTTGGCCATTACCTCCCTCAAGACATTTTGTGGGCAGGTTTCATTTACAGCCCTCCAGTACTGGTGCATATGAAGTGACCCTTAGCACAGGTTTTAGAGCTGCTTTTGCAGGTAACGGCCAGAGGGCGGCAGCATTTCTGCTTTTTCCAATCTGGTAACTAGGGAAACAGACCTTCCTGGCAGTGGTGTTCCTCGGTTATATATTAGAGTGGAATGTGCCCGGATAAACCCCCAAATGCTGATGTCTCCTTACTTATGTTTGTTTTCTAAATTGAATTTATATTTTGTATTGGAGTCATATTGCATTGTGTACATGGACCACTTCTTCTTGGTGCATTCCTCTGTTGATGGGCATTTTCGTAGCTTCCAAGTGTTGTCTCTGGTAAATATTGCTGGAGTGCAGGATTTTCAGCCTGTATCTTTTTTTATGGTTTTGATTTCTTTTGCGGTACGTGGGCCTCTCACTGCGGTGGCCCCTCCCGTTGCAGAGCAGAGGCTCCGGATGCACAGGCCCAGCAGCCATAGCTCACGGGACCAGCCTCTCCACGGCATGTGGGATCTTTCCGGACTGGGGCACGAACCCGTGTCCCCTGCATCGGCAGGTGGACTCTCAACCTGTGCGCCACCAGGGAAGCCCAGCCTGTTCAGTTTTGATTCTCATCCTGCCAGGCGATAGGCCCAGCAGTGGGTATGCTTGATTGAATGGTAGCTCAGTATTTACCTTTCCAAGGCACCTCCTTTGTGTTTCCCTTACTGGCTCTTACCATGTCCCACGTTGAACCAAGGGTAGGCATTTCTCCTCAAACCCTTCAGCATTTACTGTTTGTAGAATTTTTGCTGATGGCCATTCTGACTGGTGTGAGCTGATAGGTTTTTTGTAATTTGGATTTGCATGTCTTTAATTATTCCTAGTGTTCAGCATTTTTCCACACCTTTTTAAAGTTCTGTTAAAATAACAGAAAAAAACAGAGAGTACAATGAACCTCTTGAAATTGTCTTCTTGAAAGGTTGCCCTCTTTTGAGTTTTTTGGTCAATTTTCGAACCCAGGATTGTTTTTGAGGTCAGGTGTCATTCATAGGCCTGTAATGAGTGTGAATATTTAGTGAGCATTAGCACTGGGTTTAAAGCTGCTGTTTTGGGAAACGGCCACAAGGCGGCATCATTTCTCCATTCCCAAATCTGGTTCCTAGGGCACCAGAGCCTTTCTGGAAGTCCTGTTCCTAGGTTGTAAATTAAAATGGAATGTGCCAGGAGAAACCCCAATAAGTTATGTCACATTACTTCTTGTTTTCGTTTTTTTAATCAGGGTAATGATTAGAATACTGTTTGTCCTCAGTGTACACAACCTGGTTCATTTGTGCATAACATATATATATATATATATATATATATTCATGTACAGAGCCACTTCCCATGTAAATTATTGCAGAGTGTTCCATAGACATCCCTTGCTATATGGTCGGTCTTACTGTTATATGTATTTAATAGGTATTTGTACATGTATGGTAACCCTAATGTTAATTTTTCCATTCCCCCCACGTGCCCTTTTAGGTAAGCATAGTTTGTTTTCTAAGCCTGTGAGTGTCTTTCTCTGTGGAAATATGTTCATTTGTGTCAGTTGTTAGATAACGCCTATAAGTGATATCATAGGATATGTCTTTTGCTTTCCGGCTTACCTCATGTTCTGTGATTATCTCTAGGCTCATCTATGGTGCCTCAAAGAGCAGTGTTTCATTGTTTTCCATGGCTAATATTCCATTGTGTACATGGACCACTTCTTCTTTTTCCACTCATCTGGTGATGTACATTTTGGTTGCTTCCGTGTCTTGGCTATCGTGAAAATTCCTGCAGTGCAGCTGTTGAAGCCTGTGCCTTCTCGACTCTGGACTTCTCAGGTGAGAGTCTCAGCGGTGGGCCTGCTGAATGGAATGGTGGCTCAATTTTTACTTTGAAACACGGCTCCTTTCTGTTCTCATTATTGGCTGTTACCACTTTACATCTCACCAGCAGCTAGAGGGTACACAGTTCTCTAAAACCCCTTCAGCATTTATTGTTTGTAGACTTTTAGCTGTTGGTAGTTGGCATGTGTGAGTTGAAACCTTTTTGGAGGTTAGATTTGCATGAGTCTAATAATTCCTGATGTTGAGCTTTTATCCATTTTCCTCTTTTTTGAAAATGAGTGAATAAAACTTACCCCTCCATACTATCTCCTTGAAAAATGTGCCAGTTTGGAATTTTTTTGGCCATTCGCTACCTCCGCACAATTATGTAGGGCAGGTGTCCTTTACAGCCCTGAGTCCTTGTGAATGTTAAGTGACCATTAGCTGTGGGTTTAATGCCGCTCTTGCGGGAAACGGCCACAAGGCGGCAGCATTTCTACATTTCCAACTCTGGGTTTTTGGGCAACAGAGCTTTCCTGGAAATCGTGTTAGTAAGCTGCAAATTAGAGTGGAATGTGCCAGCGCAAACCCCCAAGAGCTTATATCTCCTAAATTGTTGTTTGTTTATTAAATTTAATTTTTATTAATTATCAGAGCAAATTTGATAAAAATGTAGATTCTCCTAGGTGTACAGTTTCTGGTTCATCCTATCAATGTATCTGTCTATTCCTCTTAGGTTCCTTTCCCGTGTATGTTATTATAGAGTGTTGAGTAGACCTCTCTTCGTGTTCCATAGGCACTTTGTGATTATATATTTCATATGTATTAGTGCATATCTGTTAACCCCCATGTCCTGATTCATACATTCCTTACACCTTTCCATTTGGTTAAACATGAATTGGTTTTCTGAATCTATGCGTGTCCGTCTCTTGGAAATTAGTTCATGGGTATCAATGTTTAGGTAACACCTATAAGTGATGTCATAAGATGTCTGTCTTTTGGTTTCTTTCTTACTTCAAGTTGGGTGATTATCTCTAGATCCTTCTATGATGGTGCCAACGGCACTGTTCCAAGCTTTTTCATGGCTAATATTCCATTGTGTACATGGACGACTTCTTCTTGGTGCATTTTTCTGTTGATGGACATTTCGGTTTCTTCCAGGTCTTGGCTATGGTACGTGTTGCTGCAGTGCAGGATTGGCAGCCTGTGTCTTTTTGATTCTGGTCTAATCAGGTGAAAGGCCCATGAGTGGGCCTACCAGATCCCATGGTAGCTCCATATTTACCCTTAAACGCACCTCCATTCTGTTCTCACTACTGGCTGTGACCAGGTTTCATCCCACCAGCAGCTAAAGGGTACGCAGTTCTCTAAAACCCCTTCAGCATTTATTCTTTGTAGACTTTTTTGCTGATGACCATTCTGACGGCTGTGAGGTGAACTTTTTTGTACACTGGATTTGCATGGCTTTATTGATTCCTGATGTTCAGCCTTTTTCCATTCCCATTTTGTTAACCAAAAAGAAAGAAAGTAAAAGAAACAGAAGACAAATGTGCATAAAATATGCCTCTTGAAACTGTCGTTTTGAAATATGGACATCTTTTGAATGTTTTGATTGATATACGACCCCAGGATTTTTTTTCAGGGAGGTGTCATTTACAGGCCTGCAATTATTTTGAATATCAACTGACCATTAGCGCTGGGATTAAAGCTGCTGTTGTGTGAAACGGCCACAAGGTGGCAGCAGTTCTCCTTTACCAAATCCGGTCACTAGGGCAACAGAACCTCAATGGAAGTCGTGTTCTAGGTTGTAATTTAGAATGGAATGTATCAGGAAAGCCCCTTCAATTTATGTCTCACTATTTCTTGTTTGTTTTTTTAATTTAATTTTTATTTTTCATCACAGCAAGTTTGATTACAATGTTTGGCATGTTGTAGGTGTGCAAGATGTGGTTCTTTTACACATATACATATGTCTATTCTTCCTGGGATCCTTGTCCCATGTACGTTATGACAAAATGTTCAGTACTCTTCTCTTGGTATTCCGTAGGTCTTTGGTGATTATATAGTTCACCTGTGTTTGTATATGTCTGCTAACCCCAATGTCCTCATGTATCCAATCCTCACACCTTTCCATTGGTGAACCATAAGTTTGTTTAATGAATCTGTGATTGCCCTTCTCTGTGGAAATATCTTCACTGCTATCAATTTTTAGGTAACACCTATAAGTGATATCATACGATATGTGTCTCTCTCTTTCTGACTTAGTACAAGTCGCGTGACTACCTCTAGACTCATCTACGGTGCCGCACATGGCATTGTGTCCTTTTTTCCCTTGGCTAATATTCCGTCTGTACATGTACCAGTTCTTCTTTGTCCACTCCTCTGTTGATGGACTTTTTGGTTGCTTCCATGTCTTGGCTATTGTAATACTGCGGGAACGCACATTTGCCTGCCTGTGTCTTTCCAATTCTGTCTTCTTAGGTTATAGGCCCAGGAGTGGGCCTGCTGGATCATACGGTAGCAAAATGTTTACTTTACAAAGGCACCTCCATTCTGTTCTCATCCGTGGCTCTTACCAGGTTACGTCCCTCTTAAAGTTGAGGGTATGCACTTCTCCACAACACCTTCAGCATTTATTGCTTGTAGTTTTTTTTGCTGATGTTTATTCTGACTAGTGTGAGATGATACCTCTTTGTGGTTGGATTTGCATGTGTCTCATAAACCCTTGAAATTGAGCTTTCTGACATGTCCTTTTTTCTTCAAACTGTGAGTACAGCTTACCTCTTCAAATTGTTTTCGTGAAGTATGTGTGACATTTAGAAATATTTTGGCCATTACCTCCCTCAAGACATTTTGTGGGCAGGTTTCATTTACAGCCCTCCAGTACTGGTGCATATGAAGTGACCCTTAGCACAGGTTTTAGAGCTGCTTTTGCAGGTAACGGCCAGAGGGCGGCAGCATTTCTGCTTTTTCCAATCTGGTAACTAGGGAAACAGACCTTCCTGGCAGTGGTGTTCCTCGGTTATATATTAGAGTGGAATGTGCCCGGATAAACCCCCAAATGCTGATGTCTCCTTACTTATGTTTGTTTTCTAAATTGAATTTATATTTTGTATTGGAGTCATATTGCATTGTGTACATGGACCACTTCTTCTTGGTGCATTCCTCTGTTGATGGGCATTTTCGTAGCTTCCAAGTGTTGTCTCTGGTAAATATTGCTGGAGTGCAGGATTTTCAGCCTGTATCTTTTTTTATGGTTTTGATTTCTTTTGCGGTACGTGGGCCTCTCACTGCGGTGGCCCCTCCCGTTGCAGAGCAGAGGCTCCGGATGCACAGGCCCAGCAGCCATAGCTCACGGGACCAGCCTCTCCACGGCATGTGGGATCTTTCCGGACTGGGGCACGAACCCGTGTCCCCTGCATCGGCAGGTGGACTCTCAACCTGTGCGCCACCAGGGAAGCCCAGCCTGTTCAGTTTTGATTCTCATCCTGCCAGGCGATAGGCCCAGCAGTGGGTATGCTTGATTGAATGGTAGCTCAGTATTTACCTTTCCAAGGCACCTCCTTTGTGTTTCCCTTACTGGCTCTTACCATGTCCCACGTTGAACCAAGGGTAGGCATTTCTCCTCAAACCCTTCAGCATTTACTGTTTGTAGAATTTTTGCTGATGGCCATTCTGACTGGTGTGAGCTGATAGGTTTTTTGTAATTTGGATTTGCATGTCTTTAATTATTCCTAGTGTTCAGCATTTTTCCACACCTTTTTAAAGTTCTGTTAAAATAACAGAAAAAAACAGAGAGTACAATGAACCTCTTGAAATTGTCTTCTTGAAAGGTTGCCCTCTTTTGAGTTTTTTGGTCAATTTTCGAACCCAGGATTGTTTTTGAGGTCAGGTGTCATTCATAGGCCTGTAATGAGTGTGAATATTTAGTGAGCATTAGCACTGGGTTTAAAGCTGCTGTTTTGGGAAACGGCCACAAGGCGGCATCATTTCTCCATTCCCAAATCTGGTTCCTAGGGCACCAGAGCCTTTCTGGAAGTCCTGTTCCTAGGTTGTAAATTAAAATGGAATGTGCCAGGAGAAACCCCAATAAGTTATGTCACATTACTTCTTGTTTTCGTTTTTTTAATCAGGGTAATGATTAGAATACTGTTTGTCCTCAGTGTACACAACCTGGTTCATTTGTGCATAACATATATATATATATATATATATATATATATATATATATATATATATTCATGTACAGAGCCACTTCCCATGTAAATTATTGCAGAGTGTTCCATAGACATCCCTTGCTATATGGTCGGTCTTACTGTTATATGTATTTAATAGGTATTTGTACATGTATGGTAACCCTAATGTTAATTTTTCCATTCCCCCCACGTGCCCTTTTAGGTAAGCATAGTTTGTTTTCTAAGCCTGTGAGTGTCTTTCTCTGTGGAAATATGTTCATTTGTGTCAGTTGTTAGATAACGCCTATAAGTGATATCATAGGATATGTCTTTTGCTTTCCGGCTTACCTCATGTTCTGTGATTATCTCTAGGCTCATCTATGGTGCCTCAAAGAGCAGTGTTTCATTGTTTTCCATGGCTAATATTCCATTGTGTACATGGACCACTTCTTCTTTTTCCACTCATCTGGTGATGTACATTTTGGTTGCTTCCGTGTCTTGGCTATCGTGAAAATTCCTGCAGTGCAGCTGTTGAAGCCTGTGCCTTCTCGACTCTGGACTTCTCAGGTGAGAGTCTCAGCGGTGGGCCTGCTGAATGGAATGGTGGCTCAATTTTTACTTTGAAACACGGCTCCTTTCTGTTCTCATTATTGGCTGTTACCACTTTACATCTCACCAGCAGCTAGAGGGTAGACAGTTCTCTAAAACCCCTTCAGCATTTATTGTTTGTAGACTTTTAGCTGTTGGTAGTTGGCATGTGTGAGTTGAAACCTTTTTGGAGGTTAGATTTGCATGAGTCTAATAATTCCTGATGTTGAGCTTTTATCCATTTTCCTCTTTTTTGAAAATGAGTGAATAAAACTTACCCCTCCATACTATCTCCTTGAAAAATGTGCCAGTTTGGAATTTTTTTGGCCATTCGCTACCTCCGCACAATTATGTAGGGCAGGTGTCCTTTACAGCCCTGAGTCCTTGTGAATGTTAAGTGACCATTAGCTGTGGGTTTAATGCCGCTCTTGCGGGAAACGGCCACAAGGCGGCAGCATTTCTACATTTCCAACTCTGGGTTTTTGGGCAACAGAGCTTTCCTGGAAATCGTGTTAGTAAGCTGCAAATTAGAGTGGAATGTGCCAGCGCAAACCCCCAAGAGCTTATATCTCCTAAATTGTTGTTTGTTTATTAAATTTAATTTTTATTAATTATCAGAGCAAATTTGATAAAAATGTAGATTCTCCTAGGTGTACAGTTTCTGGTTCATCCTATCAATGTATCTGTCTATTCCTCTTAGGTTCCTTTCCCGTGTATGTTATTATAGAGTGTTGAGTAGACCTCTCTTCGTGTTCCATAGGCACTTTGTGATTATATATTTCATATGTATTAGTGCATATCTGTTAACCCCCATGTCCTGATTCATACATTCCTTACACCTTTCCATTTGGTTAAACATGAATTGGTTTTCTGAATCTATGCGTGTCCGTCTCTTGGAAATTAGTTCATGGGTATCAATGTTTAGGTAACACCTATAAGTGATGTCATAAGATGTCTGTCTTTTGGTTTCTTTCTTACTTCAAGTTGGGTGATTATCTCTAGATCCTTCTATGATGGTGCCAACGGCACTGTTCCAAGCTTTTTCATGGCTAATATTCCATTGTGTACATGGACGACTTCTTCTTGGTGCATTTTTCTGTTGATGGACATTTCGGTTTCTTCCAGGTCTTGGCTATGGTACGTGTTGCTGCAGTGCAGGATTGGCAGCCTGTGTCTTTTTGATTCTGGTCTAATCAGGTGAAAGGCCCATGAGTGGGCCTACCAGATCCCATGGTAGCTCCATATTTACCCTTAAACGCACCTCCATTCTGTTCTCACTACTGGCTGTGACCAGGTTTCATCCCACCAGCAGCTAAAGGGTACGCAGTTCTCTAAAACCCCTTCAGCATTTATTCTTTGTAGACTTTTTTGCTGATGACCATTCTGACGGCTGTGAGGTGAACTTTTTTGTACACTGGATTTGCATGGCTTTATTGATTCCTGATGTTCAGCCTTTTTCCATTCCCATTTTGTTAACCAAAAAGAAAGAAAGTAAAAGAAACAGAAGACAAATGTGCATAAAATATGCCTCTTGAAACTGTCGTTTTGAAATATGGACATCTTTTGAATGTTTTGATTGATATACGACCCCAGGATTTTTTTTCAGGGAGGTGTCATTTACAGGCCTGCAATTATTTTGAATATCAACTGACCATTAGCGCTGGGATTAAAGCTGCTGTTGTGTGAAACGGCCACAAGGTGGCAGCAGTTCTCCTTTACCAAATCCGGTCACTAGGGCAACAGAACCTCAATGGAAGTCGTGTTCTAGGTTGTAATTTAGAATGGAATGTATCAGGAAAGCCCCTTCAATTTATGTCTCGCTATTTCTTGTTTGTTTTTTTAATTTAATTTTTATTTTTCATCACAGCAAGTTTGATTACAATGTTTGGCATGTTGTAGGTGTGCAAGATGTGGTTCTTTTACACATATACATATGTCTATTCTTCCTGGGATCCTTGTCCCATGTACGTTATGACAAAATGTTCAGTACTCTTCTCTTGGTATTCCGTAGGTCTTTGGTGATTATATAGTTCACCTGTGTTTGTATATGTCTGCTAACCCCAATGTCCTCATGTATCCAATCCTCACACCTTTCCATTGGTGAACCATAAGTTTGTTTAATGAATCTGTGATTGCCCTTCTCTGTGGAAATATCTTCACTGCTATCAATTTTTAGGTAACACCTATAAGTGATATCATACGATATGTGTCTCTCTCTTTCTGACTTAGTACAAGTCGCGTGACTACCTCTAGACTCATCTACGGTGCCGCACATGGCATTGTGTCCTTTTTTCCCTTGGCTAATATTCCGTCTGTACATGTACCAGTTCTTCTTTGTCCACTCCTCTGTTGATGGACTTTTTGGTTGCTTCCATGTCTTGGCTATTGTAATACTGCGGGAACGCACATTTGCCTGCCTGTGTCTTTCCAATTCTGTCTTCTTAGGTTATAGGCCCAGGAGTGGGCCTGCTGGATCATACGGTAGCAAAATGTTTACTTTACAAAGGCACCTCCATTCTGTTCTCATCCGTGGCTCTTACCAGGTTACGTCCCTCTTAAAGTTGAGGGTATGCACTTCTCCACAACACCTTCAGCATTTATTGCTTGTAGTTTTTTTTGCTGATGTTTATTCTGACTAGTGTGAGATGATACCTCTTTGTGGTTGGATTTGCATGTGTCTCATAAACCCTTGAAATTGAGCTTTCTGGCATGTCCTTTTTTTCTTCAAACAGTGAGTACAGCTTACCTCTTCAAATTGTTTTCGTGAAGTATGTGTGACATTTAGAAATATTTTGGCCATTACCTCCCTCAAGACATTTTGTGGGCAGGTTTCATTTACAGCCCTCCAGTACTGGTGCATATGAAGTGACCCTTAGCGCAGGTTTTAGAGCTGCTGTTGCAGGTAACGGCCAGAGGGCGGCAGCATTTCTGCTTTTTCCAATCTGGTAACTAGGGAAACAGACCTTCCTGGCAGTGGTGTTCCTCGGTTATATATTAGAGTGGAATGTGCCCGGATAAACCCCCAAATGCTGATGTCTCCTTACTTATGTTTGTTTTCTAAATTGAATTTATATTTTGTATTGGAGTCATATTGCATTGTGTACATGGACCACTTCTTCTTGGTGCATTCCTCTGTTGATGGACATTTTCGTAGCTTCCAAGTGTTGTCTCTGGTAAATATTGCTGGAGTGCAGGATTTTCAGCCTGTATCTTTTTTTATGGTTTTGATTTCTTTTGCGGTACGTGGGCCTCTCACTGCGGTGGCCCCTCCCGTTGCAGAGCAGAGGCTCCGGATGCACAGGCCCAGCAGCCATAGCTCACGGGACCAGCCTCTCCACAGCATGTGGGATCTTTCCGGACCGGGGCACGAACCCGTGTCCCCTGCATCGGCAGGCGGACTCTCAACCTGTGCGCCACCAGGGAAGCCCAGCCTGTTCAGTTTTGATTCTCATCCTGCCAGGCGATAGGCCCAGCAGTGGGTATGCTTGATTGAATGGTAGCTCAGTATTTACCTTTCCAAGGCACCTCCTTTGTGTTTTCCTTACTGGCTCTTACCATGTCCCACGTTGAACCAAGGGTAGGCATTTCTCCTCAAACCCTTCAGCATTTACTGTTTGTAGAATTTTTGCTGATGGCCATTCTGACTGGTGTGAGCTGATAGGTTTTTTGTCATTTGGATTTGCATGTCTTTAATTATTCCTAGTGTTCAGCATTTTTCCACGCCTTTTTAAAGTTCTGTTAAAATAACAGAAAAAAACAGAGAGTACAATGAACCTCTTGAAATTGTCTTCTTGAAAGGTTGCCCTGTTTTGAGTTTTTTGGTCAATTTTCGAACCCAGGATTGTTTTTGAGGTCAGGTGTCATTCATAGGCCTGTAATGAGTGTGAATATTTAGTGAGCATTAGCACTGGGTTTAAAGCTGCTGTTTTGGGAAACGGCCACAAGGCGGCATCATTTCTCCATTCCCAAATCTGGTTCCTAGGGCAGCAGAGCCTTTCTGGAAGTCCTGTTCCTAGGTTGTAAATTAAAATGGAATGTGCCAGGAGAAACCCCAATAAGTTTATGTCACATTACTTCTTGTTTTCGTTTTTTTAATCAGGGTAATGATTAGAATACTGTTTGTCCTCAGTGTACACAACCTGGTTCATTTGTGCATAACATATATATATATATATATATATATATATATTCATGTACAGAGCCACTTCCCATGTAAATTATTGCAGAGTGTTCCATAGACATCCCTTGCTATATGGTCGGTCTTTTGTTATATGTATTTAATAGGTATTTGTACATGTATGGTAACCCTAATGTTAATTTTTCCATTCCCCCCACGTGCCCTTTTAGGTAAGCATAGTTTGTTTTCTAAGCCTGTGAGTGTCTTTCTCTGTGGAAATATGTTCATTTGTGTCAGTTGTTAGATAACGCCTATAAGTGATATCATAGGATATGTCTTTTGCTTTCCGGCTTACCTCATGTTCTGTGATTATCTCTAGGCTCATCTATGGTGCCTCAAAGAGCAGTGTTTCATTGTTTTCCATGGCTAATATTCCATTGTGTACATGGACCACTTCTTCTTTTTCCACTCATCTGGTGATGTACATTTTGGTTGCTTCCGTGTCTTGGCTATCGTGAAAATTCCTGCAGTGCAGCTGTTGAAGCCTGTGCCTTCTCGACTCTGGACTTCTCAGGTGAGAGTCTCAGCGGTGGGCCTGCTGAATGGAATGGTGGCTCAATTTTTACTTTGAAACGCGGCTCCTTTCTGTTCTCATTATTGGCTGTTACCACTTTACATCTCACCAGCAGCTAGAGGGTACACAGTTCTCTAAAACCCCTTCAGCATTTATTGTTTGTAGACTTTTAGCTGTTGGTAGTTGGCATGTGTGAGTTGAAACCTTTTTGGAGGTTAGATTTGCATGAGTCTAATAATTCCTGATGTTGAGCTTTTATCCATTTTCCTCTTTTTTGAAAATGAGTGAGTAAAACTTACCCCTCCATACTATCTCCTTGAAAAATGTGCCAGTTTGGAATTTTTTTGGCCATTCGCTACCTCCGCACAATTATGTAGGGCAGGTGTCCTTTACAGCCCTGAGTCCTTGTGAATGTTAAGTGACCATTAGCTGTGGGTTTAATGCCGCTCTTGCGGGAAACGGCCACAAGGCGGCAGCATTTCTACATTTCCAACTCTGGGTTTTTGGGCAACAGAGCTTTCCTGGAAATCGTGTTAGTAAGCTGCAAATTAGAGTGGAATGTGCCAGCGCAAACCCCCAAGAGCTTATATCTCCTAAATTGTTGTTTGTTTATTAAATTTAATTTTTATTAATTATCAGAGCAAATTTGATAAAAATGTAGATTCTCCTAGGTGTACAGTTTCTGGTTCATCCTATCAATGTATCTGTCTATTCCTCTTAGGTTCCTTTCCCGTGTATGTTATTATAGAGTGTTGAGTAGACCTCTCTTCGTGTTCCATAGGCACTTTGTGATTATATATTTCATATGTATTAGTGCATATCTGTTAACCCCCATGTCCTGATTCATACATTCCTTACACCTTTCCATTTGGTTAAACATGAATTGGTTTTCTGAATCTATGCGTGTCCGTCTCTTGGAAATTAGTTCATGGGTATCAATGTTTAGGTAACACCTATAAGTGATGTCATAAGATGTCTGTCTTTTTGTTTCTTTCTTACTTCAAGTTGGGTGATTATCTCTAGATCCTTCTATGATGGTGCCAACGGCACTGTTCCAAGCTTTTTCATGGCTAATATTCCATTGTGTACATGGACGACTTCTTCTTGGTGCATTTTTCTGTTGATGGACATTTCGGTTTCTTCCAGGTCTTGGCTATGGTACGTGTTGCTGCAGTGCAGGATTGGCAGCCTGTGTCTTTTTGATTCTGGTCTAATCAGGTGAAAGGCCCATGAGTGGGCCTACCAGATCCCATGGTAGCTCCATATTTACCCTTAAACGCACCTCCATTCTGTTCTCACTACTGGCTGTGACCAGGTTTCATCCCACCAGCAGCTAAAGGGTACGCAGTTCTCTAAAACCCCTTCAGCATTTATTCTTTGTAGACTTTTTTGCTGATGACCATTCTGACGGCTGTGAGGTGAACTTTTTTGTACACTGGATTTGCATGGCTTTATTGATTCCTGATGTTCAGCCTTTTTCCATTCCCATTTTGTTAACCAAAAAGAAAGAAAGTAAAAGAAACAGAAGACAAATGTGCATAAAATATGCCTCTTGAAACTGTCGTTTTGAAATATGGACATCTTTTGAATGTTTTGATTGATATACGACCCCAGGATTTTTTTTCAGGGAGGTGTCATTTACAGGCCTGCAATTATTTTGAATATCAACTGACCATTAGCGCTGGGATTAAAGCTGCTGTTGTGTGAAACGGCCACAAGGTGGCAGCAGTTCTCCTTTACCAAATCCGGTCACTAGGGCAACAGAACCTCAATGGAAGTCGTGTTCTAGGTTGTAATTTAGAATGGAATGTATCAGGAAAGCCCCTTCAATTTATGTCTCACTATTTCTTGTTTGTTTTTTTAATTTAATTTTTATTTTTCATCACAGCAAGTTTGATTACAATGTTTGGCATGTTGTAGGTGTGCAAGATGTGGTTCTTTTACACATATACATATGTCTATTCTTCCTGGGATCCTTGTCCCATGTACGTTATGACAAAATGTTCAGTGCTCTTCTCTTGGTATTCCGTAGGTCTTTGGTGATTATATAGTTCACCTGTGTTTGTATATGTCTGCTAACCCCAATGTCCTCATGTATCCAATCCTCACACCTTTCCATTGGTGAACCATAAGTTTGTTTAATGAATCTGTGATTGCCCTTCTCTGTGGAAATATCTTCACTGCTATCAATTTTTAGGTAACACCTATAAGTGATATCATACGATATGTGTCTCTCTCTTTCTGACTTAGTACAAGTCGCGTGACTACCTCTAGACTCATCTACGGTGCCGCACATGGCATTGTGTCCTTTTTTCCCTTGGCTAATATTCCGTCTGTACATGTACCAGTTCTTCTTTGTCCACTCCTCTGTTGATGGACTTTTTGGTTGCTTCCATGTCTTGGCTATTGTAATACTGCGGGAACGCACATTTGCCTGCCTGTGTCTTTCCAATTCTGTCTTCTTAGGTTATAGGCCCAGGAGTGGGCCTGCTGGATCATACGGTAGCAAAATGTTTACTTTACAAAGGCACCTCCATTCTGTTCTCATTCGTGGCTCTTACCAGGTTACGTCCCTCTTAAAGTTGAGGGTATGCACTTCTCCACAACACCTTCAGCATTTATTGCTTGTAGTTTTTTTTGCTGATGTTTATTCTGACTAGTGTGAGATGATACCTCTTTGTGGTTGGATTTGCATGTGTCTCATAAACCCTTGAAATTGAGCTTTCTGGCATGTCCTTTTTTTCTTCAAACTGTGAGTACAGCTTACCTCTTCAAATTGTTTTCGTGAAGTATGTGTGACATTTAGAAATATTTTGGCCATTACCTCCCTCAAGACATTTTGTGGGCAGGTTTCATTTACAGCCCTCCAGTACTGGTGCATATGAAGTGACCCTTAGCGCAGGTTTTAGAGCTGCTGTTGCAGGTAACGGCCAGAGGGCGGCAGCATTTCTGCTTTTCCCAATCTGGTAACTAGGGAAACAGACCTTCCTGGCAGTGGTGTTCCTCGGTTATATATTAGAGTGGAATGTGCCCGGATAAACCCCCAAATGCTGATGTCTCCTTACTTATGTTTGTTTTCTAAATTGAATTTATATTTTGTATTGGAGTCATATTGCATTGTGTACATGGACCACTTCTTCTTGGTGCATTCCTCTGTTGATGGACATTTTCGTAGCTTCCAAGTGTTGTCTCTGGTAAATATTGCTGGAGTGCAGGATTTTCAGCCTGTATCTTTTTTATGGTTTTGATTTCTTTTGCGGTACGTGGGCCTCTCACTGCGGTGGCCCCTCCCGTTGCAGAGCAGAGGCTCCGGATGCACAGGCCCAGCAGCCATAGCTCACGGGACCAGCCTCTCCACGGCATGTGGGACCTTTCCGGACCGGGGCACGAACCCGTGTCCCCTGCATCGGCAGGCGGACTCTCAACCTGTGCGCCACCTGGGAAGCCCAGCCTGTTCAGTTTTGATTCTCATCCTGCCAGGCGATAGGCCCAGCAGTGGGTATGCTTGATTGAATGGTAGCTCGGTATTTACCTTTCCAAGGCACCTCCTTTGTGTTTTCCTTACTGGCTCTTACCATGTCCCACGTTGAACCAAGGGTAGGCATTTCTCCTCAAACCCTTCAGCATTTACTGTTTGTAGAATTTTTGCTGATGGCCATTCTGACTGGTGTGAGCTGATAGGTTTTTTGTAATTTGGATTTGCATGTCTTTAATTATTCCTAGTGTTCAGCATTTTTCCACGCCTTTTTAAAGTTCTGTTAAAATAACAGAAAAAAACAGAGAGTACAATGAACCTCTTGAAATTGTCTTCTTGAAAGGTTGCCCTGTTTTGAGTTTTTTGGTCAATTTTCGAACCCAGGATTGTTTTTGAGGTCAGGTGTCATTCATAGGCCTGTAATGAGTGTGAATATTTAGTGAGCATTAGCACTGGGTTTAAAGCTGCTGTTTTGGGAAACGGCCACAAGGCGGCATCATTTCTCCATTCACAAATCTGGTTCCTAGGGCACCAGAGCCTTTCTGGAAGTCCTGTTCCTCGGTTGTAAATTAAAATGGAATGTGCCAGGAGAAACCCCAATAAGTTTATGTCACATTACTTCTTGTTTTCGTTTTTTTAATCGGGGTAATGTTTAGAATACTGTTTGTCCTCAGTGTACACAATCTGGTTCATTTGTGCATAACATATATATATATATATATATATATATATATATATATATATATTCATGTACAGAGCCACTTCCCATGTAAATTATTGCAGAGTGTTCCATAGACATCCCTTGCTATATGGTCGGTCTTACTGTTATATGTATTTAATAGGTATTTGTACACGTATGGTAACCCTAATGTTAATTTTTCCATTCCCCCCACCTGTCCTTTTAGATAAGCATAGTTTGTTTTCTAAGCCTGTGAGTGTCTTTCTCTGTGGAAATATGTTCATTTGTGTCAGTTGTTAGATAACGCCTATAAGTGATATCATAGGATATGTCTTTTGCTTTCCGGCTTACCTCATGTTCTGTGATTATCTCTAGGCTCATCTATGGTGCCTCAAAGAGCAGTGTTTCATTGTTTTCCATGGCTAATATTCCATTGTGTACATGGACCACTTCTTCTTTTTCCACTCATCTGGTGATGTACATTTTGGTTGCTTCCGTGTCTTGGCTATTGTGAAAATTCCTGCAGTGCAGCTGTTGAAGCCTGTGCCTTCTCGACTCTGGACTTCTCAGGTGAGAGTCTCAGCAGTGGGCCTGCTGAATGGAATGGTGGCTCAATTTTTACTTTGAAACGCGGCTCCTTTCTGTTCTCATTATTGGCTGTTACCACTTTACATCTCACCAGCAGCTAGAGGGTACACAGTTCTCTAAAACCCCTTCAGCATTTATTGTTTGTAGACTTTTAGCTGTTGGTAGTTGGCATGTGTGAGTTGAAACCTTTTTGGAGGTTAGATTTGCATGAGTCTAATAATTCCTGATGTTGAGCTTTTATCCATTTTCCTCTTTTTTGAAAATGAGTGAGTAAAACTTACCCCTCCATACTATCTCCTTGAAAAATGTGCCAGTTTGGAATTTTTTTGGCCATTCGCTACCTCCGCACAATTATGTAGGGCAGGTGTCCTTTACAGCCCTGAGTCCTTGTGAATGTTAAGTGACCATTAGCTGTGGGTTTAATGCCGCTCTTGTGGGAAACGGCCACAAGGCGGCAGCATTTCTACATTTCCAACTCTGGGTTTTTGGGCAACAGAGCTTTCCTGGAAATCGTGTTAGTAAGCTGCAAATTAGAGTGGAATGTGCCAGCGCAAACCCCCAAGAGCTTATATCTCCTAAATTGTTGTTTGTTTATTAAATTTAATTTTTATTAATTATCAGAGCAAATTTGATAAAAATGTAGATTCTCCTAGGTGTACAGTTTCTGGTTCATCCTATCAATGTATCTGTCTATTCCACTTTGGTTCCTTTCCCGTGTATGTTATTATAGAGTGTTGAGTAGACCTCTCTTCGTGTTCCATAGGCACTTTGTGATTATATATTTCATATGTATTAGTGCATATCTGTTAACCCCCATGTCGTAATTCACACGTTCCTTAATCCTTTCCATTTGGTTAAACATGAATTGGTTTTCTGAATCTATGCGTGTCCGTCTCTTGGAAATTAGTTCATGGGTATCAATGTTTAGGTAACACCTATAAGTGATGTCATAAGATGTCTGTCTTTCGGTTTCTTTCTTACTTCAAGTTGGGTGATTATCTCTAGATCCTTCTATGATGGTGCCAACGGCACTGTTCCAAGCTTTTTCATGGCTAATATTCCATTGTGTACATGGACGACTTCTTCTTGGTGCATTTTTCTGTTGATGGACATTTCGGTTTCTTCCAGGTCTTGGCTATGGTACGTGCTGCTGCAGTGCAGGATTGGCAGCCTGTGTCTTTTTGATTCTGGTCTAATCAGGTGAAAGGCCCATGAGTGGGCCTACCAGATCCCATGGTAGCTCCATATTTACCCTTAAACGCACCTCCATTCTGTTCTCACTACTGGCTGTGACCAGGATTCATCCCACCAGCAGCTAAAGGGTACGCAGTTCTCTAAAACCCCTTCAGCATTTATTCTTTGTAGACTTTTTTGCTGATGACCATTCTGACGGCTGTGAGGTGAACTTTTGTGTACACTGGATTTGCATGGCTTTATTGATTCCTGATGTTCAGCCTTTTTCCATTCCCATTTTGTTAACAAAAAAGAAAGAAAGTAAAAGAAACAGAAGACAAATGTGCATAAATTATGCCTCTTGAAACTGTCGTTTTGAAATATGGACATCTTTTGAATGTTTTGATTGATATACGACCCCAGGATTTTTTTTCAGGGAGGTGTCATTTACAGGCCTGCAATTATTTTGAATATCAACTGACCATTAGCACTGGGATTAAAGCTGCTGTTGTGTGAAACGGCCACAAGGTGGCAGCAGTTCTCCTTTACCAAATCCGGTCACTAGGGCAACAGAACCTCAATGGAAGTCGTGTTCTAGGTTGTAATTTAGAATGGAATGTATCAGGAAAGCCCCTTCAATTTATGTCTCACTATTTCTTGTTTGTTTTTTTAATTTAATTTTTATTTTTCATCACAGCAAGTTTGATTACAATGTTTGGCATGTTGTAGGTGTGCAAGATGTGGTTCTTTTACACATATACATATGTCTATTCTTCCTGGGATCCTTGTCCCATGTACGTTATGACAAAATGTTCAGTACTCTTCTCTTGGTATTCCGTAGGTCTTTGGTGATTATATAGTTCACCTGTGTTTGTATATGTCTGCTAACCCCAATGTCCTCATGTATCCAATCCTCACACCTTTCCATTGGTGAACCATAAGTTTGTTTAATGAATCTGTGATTGCCCTTCTCTGTGGAAATATCTTCACTGCTATCAATTTTTAGGTAACACCTATAAGTGATATCATACGATATGTGTCTCTCTCTTTCTGACTTAGTACAAGTCGCGTGACTACCTCTAGACTCATCTACGGTGCCGCACATGGCATTGTGTCCTTTTTTCCCTTGGCTAATATTCCGTCTGTACATGTACCAGTTCTTCTTTGTCCACTCCTCTGTTGATGGACTTTTTGGTTGCTTCCATGTCTTGGCTATTGTAATACTGCGGGAACGCACATTTGCCTGCCTGTGTCTTTCCAATTCTGTCTTCTTAGGTTATAGGCCCAGGAGTGGGCCTGCTGGATCATACGGTAGCAAAATGTTTACTTTACAAAGGCACCTCCATTCTGTTCTCATCCGTGGCTCTTACCAGGTTACGTCCCTCTTAAAGTTGAGGGTATGCACTTCTCCACAACACCTTCAGCATTTATTGCTTGTAGTTTTTTTTGCTGATGTTTATTCTGACTAGTGTGAGATGATACCTCTTTGTGGTTGGATTTGCATGTGTCTCATAAACCCTTGAAATTGAGCTTTCTGACATGTCCTTTTTTCTTCAAACTGTGAGTACAGCTTACCTCTTCAAATTGTTTTCGTGAAGTATGTGTGACATTTAGAAATATTTTGGCCATTACCTCCCTCAAGACATTTTGTGGGCAGGTTTCATTTACAGCCCTCCAGTACTGGTGCATATGAAGTGACCCTTAGCACAGGTTTTAGAGCTGCTTTTGCAGGTAACGGCCAGAGGGCGGCAGCATTTCTGCTTTTTCCAATCTGGTAACTAGGGAAACAGACCTTCCTGGCAGTGGTGTTCCTCGGTTATATATTAGAGTGGAATGTGCCCGGATAAACCCCCAAATGCTGATGTCTCCTTACTTATGTTTGTTTTCTAAATTGAATTTATATTTTGTATTGGAGTCATATTGCATTGTGTACATGGACCACTTCTTCTTGGTGCATTCCTCTGTTGATGGGCATTTTCGTAGCTTCCAAGTGTTGTCTCTGGTAAATATTGCTGGAGTGCAGGATTTTCAGCCTGTATCTTTTTTTATGGTTTTGATTTCTTTTGCGGTACGTGGGCCTCTCACTGCGGTGGCCCCGCCCGTTGCAGAGCAGAGGCTCCGGATGCACAGGCCCAGCAGCCATAGCTCACGGGACCAGCCTCTCCACGGCATGTGGGATCTTTCCGGACTGGGGCACGAACCCGTGTCCCCTGCATCGGCAGGTGGACTCTCAACCTGTGCGCCACCAGGGAAGCCCAGCCTGTTCAGTTTTGATTCTCATCCTGCCAGGCGATAGGCCCAGCAGTGGGTATGCTTGATTGAATGGTAGCTCAGTATTTACCTTTCCAAGGCACCTCCTTTGTGTTTCCCTTACTGGCTCTTACCATGTCCCACGTTGAACCAAGGGTAGGCATTTCTCCTCAAACCCTTCAGCATTTACTGTTTGTAGAATTTTTGCTGATGGCCATTCTGACTGGTGTGAGCTGATAGGTTTTTTGTAATTTGGATTTGCATGTCTTTAATTATTCCTAGTGTTCAGCATTTTTCCACACCTTTTTAAAGTTCTGTTAAAATAACAGAAAAAAACAGAGAGTACAATGAACCTCTTGAAATTGTCTTCTTGAAAGGTTGCCCTGTTTTGAGTTTTTTGGTCAATTTTCGAACCCAGGATTGTTTTTGAGGTCAGGTGTCATTCATAGGCCTGTAATGAGTGTGAATATTTAGTGAGCATTAGCACTGGGTTTAAAGCTGCTGTTTTGGGAAACGGCCACAAGGCGGCATCATTTCTCCATTCCCAAATCTGGTTCCTAGGGCACCAGAGCCTTTCTGGAAGTCCTGTTCCTAGGTTGTAAATTAAAATGGAATGTGCCAGGAGAAACCCCAATAAGTTATGTCACATTACTTCTTGTTTTCGTTTTTTTAATCAGGGTAATGATTAGAATACTGTTTGTCCTCAGTGTACACAACCTGGTTCATTTGTGCATAACATATATATATATATATATATATATATATATATATATATTCATGTACAGAGCCACTTCCCATGTAAATTATTGCAGAGTGTTCCATAGACATCCCTTGCTATATGGTCGGTCTTACTGTTATATGTATTTAATAGGTATTTGTAC
Organism: Hyperoodon ampullatus; assembly: GCF_949752795.1. NCBI lineage: Eukaryota > Metazoa > Chordata > Mammalia > Artiodactyla > Ziphiidae > Hyperoodon > Hyperoodon ampullatus. Next base: position 69,098 of record NW_027641005.1, on the reverse strand, counting down.
ATGTATGGTAACCCTAATGTTAATTTTTCCATTCCCCCCACGTGCCCTTTTAGGTAAGCATAGTTTGTTTTCTAAGCCTGTGAGTGTCTTTCTCTGTGGAAATATGTTCATTTGTGTCAGTTGTTAGATAACGCCTATAAGTGATATCATAGGATATGTCTTTTGCTTTCCGGCTTACCTCATGTTCTGTGATTATCTCTAGGCTCATCTATGGTGCCTCAAAGAGCAGTGTTTCATTGTTTTCCATGGCTAATATTCCATTGTGTACATGGACCACTTCTTCTTTTTCCACTCATCTGGTGATGTACATTTTGGTTGCTTCCGTGTCTTGGCTATCGTGAAAATTCCTGCAGTGCAGCTGTTGAAGCCTGTGCCTTCTCGACTCTGGACTTCTCAGGTGAGAGTCTCAGCGGTGGGCCTGCTGAATGGAATGGTGGCTCAATTTTTACTTTGAAACGCGCCTCCTTTCTGTTCTCATTATTGGCTGTTACCACTTTACATCTCACCAGCAGCTAGAGGGTACACAGTTCTCTAAAACCCCTTCAGCATTTATTGTTTGTAGACTTTTAGCTGTTGGTAGTTGGCATGTGTGAGTTGAAACCTTTTTGGAGGTTAGATTTGCATGAGTCTAATAATTCCTGATGTTGAGCTTTTATCCATTTTCCTCTTTTTTGAAAATGAGTGAGTAAAACTTACCCCTCCATACTATCTCCTTGAAAAATGTGCCAGTTTGGAATTTTTTTGGCCATTCGCTACCTCCGCACAATTATGTAGGGCAGGTGTCCTTTACAGCCCTGAGTCCTTGTGAATGTTAAGTGACCATTAGCTGTGGGTTTAATGCCGCTCTTGCAGGAAACGTCCACAAGGCGGCAGCATTTCTACATTTCCAACTCTGGGTTTTTGGGCAACAGAGCTTTCCTGGAAATCGTGTTAGTAAGCTGCAAATTAGAGTGGAATGTGCCAGCGCAAACCCCCAAGAGCTTATATCTCCTAAATTGTTGTTTGTTTATTAAATTTAATTTTTATTAATTATCAGAGCAAATTTGATAAAAATGTAGATTCTCCTAGGTGTACAGTTTCTGGTTCATCCTATCAATGTATCTGTCTATTCCTCTTAGGTTCCTTTCCCGTGTATGTTATTATAGAGTGTTGAGTAGACCTCTCTTCGTGTTCCATAGGCACTTTGTGATTATATATTTCATATGTATTAGTGCATATCTGTTAACCCCCATGTCCTGATTCATACATTCCTTACACCTTTCCATTTGGTTAAACATGAATTGGTTTTCTGAATCTATGCGTGTCCATCTCTTGGAAATTAGTTCATGGGTATCAATGTTTAGGTAACACCTATAAGTGATGTCATAAGATGTCTGTCTTTTTGTTTCTTTCTTACTTCAAGTTGGGTGATTATCTCTAGATCCTTCTATGATGGTGCCAACGGCACTGTTCCAAGCTTTTTCATGGCTAATATTCCATTGTGTACATGGACGACTTCTTCTTGGTGCATTTTTCTGTTGATGGACATTTCGGTTTCTTCCAGGTCTTGGCTATGGTACGTGTTGCTGCAGTGCAGGATTGGCAGCCTGTGTCTTTTTGATTCTGGTCTAATCAGGTGAAAGGCCCATGAGTGGGCCTACCAGATCCCATGGTAGCTCCATATTTACCCTTAAACGCACCTCCATTCTGTTCTCACTACTGGCTGTGACCAGGTTTCATCCCACCAGCAGCTAAAGGGTACGCATTTCTCTAAAACCCCTTCAGCATTTATTCTTTGTAGACTTTTTTGCTGATGACCATTCTGACGGCTGTGAGGTGAACTTTTTTGTACACTGGATTTGCATGGCTTTATTGATTCCTGATGTTCAGCCTTTTTCCATTCCCATTTTGTTAACCAAAAAGAAAGAAAGTAAAAGAAACAGAAGACAAATGTGCATAAAATATGCCTCTTGAAACTGTCGTTTTGAAATATGGACATCTTTTGAATGTTTTGATTGATATACGACCCCAGGATTTTTTTTCAGGGAGGTGTCATTTACAGGCCTGCAATTATTTTGAATATCAACTGACCATTAGCGCTGGGATTAAAGCTGCTGTTGTGTGAAACGGCCACAAGGTGGCAGCAGTTCTCCTTTACCAAATCCGGTCACTAGGGCAACAGAACCTCAATGGAAGTCGTGTTCTAGGTTGTAATTTAGAATGGAATGTATCAGGAAAGCCCCTTCAATTTATGTCTCACTATTTCTTGTTTGTTTTTTTAATTTAATTTTTATTTTTCATCACAGCAAGTTTGATTACAATGTTTGGCATGTTGTAGGTGTGCAAGATGTGGTTCTTTTACACATATACATATGTCTATTCTTCCTGGGATCCTTGTCCCATGTACGTTATGACAAAATGTTCAGTGCTCTTCTCTTGGTATTCCGTAGGTCTTTGGTGATTATATAGTTCACCTGTGTTTGTATATGTCTGCTAACCCCAATGTCCTCATGTATCCAATCCTCACACCTTTCCATTGGTGAACCATAAGTTTGTTTAATGAATCTGTGATTGCCCTTCTCTGTGGAAATATCTTCACTGCTATCAATTTTTAGGTAACACCTATAAGTGATATCATACGATATGTGTCTCTCTCTTTCTGACTTAGTACAAGTCGCGTGACTACCTCTAGACTCATCTACGGTGCCGCACATGGCATTGTGTCCTTTTTTCCCTTGGCTAATATTCCGTCTGTACATGTACCAGTTCTTCTTTGTCCACTCCTCTGTTGATGGACTTTTTGGTTGCTTCCATGTCTTGGCTATTGTAATACTGCGGGAACGCACATTTGCCTGCCTGTGTCTTTCCAATTCTGTCTTCTTAGGTTATAGGCCCAGGAGTGGGCCTGCTGGATCATACGGTAGCAAAATGTTTACTTTACAAAGGCACCTCCATTCTGTTCTCATTCGTGGCTCTTACCAGGTTACGTCCCTCTTAAAGTTGAGGGTATGCACTTCTCCACAACACCTTCAGCATTTATTGCTTGTAGTTTTTTTTGCTGATGTTTATTCTGACTAGTGTGAGATGATACCTCTTTGTGGTTGGATTTGCATGTGTCTCATAAACCCTTGAAATTGAGCTTTCTGGCATGTCCTTTTTTTCTTCAAACTGTGAGTACAGCTTACCTCTTCAAATTGTTTTCGTGAAGTATGTGTGACATTTAGAAATATTTTGGCCATTACCTCCCTCAAGACATTTTGTGGGCAGGTTTCATTTACAGCCCTCCAGTACTGGTGCATATGAAGTGACCCTTAGCGCAGGTTTTAGAGCTGCTGTTGCAGGTAACGGCCAGAGGGCGGCAGCATTTCTGCTTTTCCCAATCTGGTAACTAGGGAAACAGACCTTCCTGGCAGTGGTGTTCCTCGGTTATATATTAGAGTGGAATGTGCCCGGATAAACCCCCAAATGCTGATGTCTCCTTACTTATGTTTGTTTTCTAAATTGAATTTATATTTTGTATTGGAGTCATATTGCATTGTGTACATGGACCACTTCTTCTTGGTGCATTCCTCTGTTGATGGACATTTTCGTAGCTTCCAAGTGTTGTCTCTGGTAAATATTGCTGGAGTGCAGGATTTTCAGCCTGTATCTTTTTTATGGTTTTGATTTCTTTTGCGGTACGTGGGCCTCTCACTGCGGTGGCCCCTCCCGTTGCAGAGCAGAGGCTCCGGATGCACAGGCCCAGCAGCCATAGCTCACGGGACCAGCCTCTCCACGGCATGTGGGACCTTTCCGGACCGGGGCACGAACCCGTGTCCCCTGCATCGGCAGGCGGACTCTCAACCTGTGCGCCACCTGGGAAGCCCAGCCTGTTCAGTTTTGATTCTCATCCTGCCAGGCGATAGGCCCAGCAGTGGGTATGCTTGATTGAATGGTAGCTCGGTATTTACCTTTCCAAGGCACCTCCTTTGTGTTTTCCTTACTGGCTCTTACCATGTCCCACGTTGAACCAAGGGTAGGCATTTCTCCTCAAACCCTTCAGCATTTACTGTTTGTAGAATTTTTGCTGATGGCCATTCTGACTGGTGTGAGCTGATAGGTTTTTTGTAATTTGGATTTGCATGTCTTTAATTATTCCTAGTGTTCAGCATTTTTCCACGCCTTTTTAAAGTTCTGTTAAAATAACAGAAAAAAACAGAGAGTACAATGAACTTCTTGAAATTGTCTTCTTGAAAGGTTGCCCTGTTTTGAGTTTTTTGGTCAATTTTCGAACCCAGGATTGTTTTTGAGGTCAGGTGTCATTCATAGGCCTGTAATGAGTGTGAATATTTAGTGAGCATTAGCACTGGGTTTAAAGCTGCTGTTTTGGGAAACGGCCACAAGGCGGCATCATTTCTCCATTCACAAATCTGGTTCCTAGGGCAGCAGAGCCTTTCTGGAAGTCCTGTTCCTCGGTTGTAAATTAAAATGGAATGTGCCAGGAGAAACCCCAATAAGTTTATGTCACATTACTTCTTGTTTTCGTTTTTTTAATCGGGGTAATGTTTAGAATACTGTTTGTCCTCAGTGTACACAATCTGGTTCATTTGTGCATAACATAGATATAGATATATATATATATATATATATATATATATATATTCATGTACAGAGCCACTTCCCATGTAAATTATTGCAGAGTGTTCCATAGACATCCCTTGCTATATGGTCGGTCTTACTGTTATATGTATTTAATAGGTATTTGTACACGTATGGTAACCCTAATGTTAATTTTTCCATTCCCCCCACCTGTCCTTTTAGATAAGCATAGTTTGTTTTCTAAGCCTGTGAGTGTCTTTCTCTGTGGAAATATGTTCATTTGTGTCAGTTGTTAGATAACGCCTATAAGTGATATCATAGGATATGTCTTTTGCTTTCCGGCTTACCTCATGTTCTGTGATTATCTCTAGGCTCATCTATGGTGCCTCAAAGAGCAGTGTTTCATTGTTTTCCATGGCTAATATTCCATTGTGTACATGGACCACTTCTTCTTTTTCCACTCATCTGGTGATGTACATTTTGGTTGCTTCCGTGTCTTGGCTATTGTGAAAATTCCTGCAGTGCAGCTGTTGAAGCCTGTGCCTTCTCGACTCTGGACTTCTCAGGTGAGAGTCTCAGCGGTGGGCCTGCTGAATGGAATGGTGGCTCAATTTTTACTTTGAAACGCGGCTCCTTTCTGTTCTCATTATTGGCTGTTACCACTTTACATCTCACCAGCAGCTAGAGGGTACACAGTTCTCTAAAACCCCTTCAGCATTTATTGTTTGTAGACTTTTAGCTGTTGGTAGTTGGCATGTGTGAGTTGAAACCTTTTTGGAGGTTAGATTTGCATGAGTCTAATAATTCCTGATGTTGAGCTTTTATCCATTTTCCTCTTTTTTGAAAATGAGTGAGTAAAACTTACCCCTCCATACTATCTCCTTGAAAAATGTGCCAGTTTGGAATTTTTTTGGCCATTCGCTACCTCCGCACAATTATGTAGGGCAGGTGTCCTTTACAGCCCTGAGTCCTTGTGAATGTTAAGTGACCATTAGCTGTGGGTTTAATGCCGCTCTTGCGGGAAACGGCCACAAGGCGGCAGCATTTCTACATTTCCAACTCTGGGTTTTTGGGCAACAGAGCTTTCCTGGAAATCGTGTTAGTAAGCTGCAAATTAGAGTGGAATGTGCCAGCGCAAACCCCCAAGAGCTTATATCTCCTAAATTGTTGTTTGTTTATTAAATTTAATTTTTATTAATTATCAGAGCAAATTTGATAAAAATGTAGATTCTCCTAGGTGTACAGTTTCTGGTTCATCCTATCAATGTATCTGTCTATTCCTCTTTGGTTCCTTTCCCGTGTATGTTATTATAGAGTGTTGAGTAGACCTCTCTTCGTGTTCCATAGGCACTTTGTGATTATATATTTCATATGTATTAGTGCATATCTGTTAACCCCCATGTCGTAATTCACACGTTCCTTAACCCTTTCCATTTGGTTAAACATTAATTGGTTTTCTGAATCTATGCGTGTCCGTCTCTTGGAAATTAGTTCATGGGTATCAATGTTTAGGTAACACCTATAAGTGATGTCATAAGATGTCTGTCTTTCGGTTTCTTTCTTACTTCAAGTTGGGTGATTATCTCTAGATCCTTCTATGATGGTGCCAACGGCACTGTTCCAAGCTTTTTCATGGCTAATATTCCATTGTGTACATGGACGACTTCTTCTTGGTGCATTTTTCTGTTGATGGACATTTCGGTTTCTTCCAGGTCTTGGCTATGGTACGTGCTGCTGCAGTGCAGGATTGGCAGCCTGTGTCTTTTTGATTCTGGTCTAATCAGGTGAAAGGCCCATGAGTGGGCCTACCCGATCCCGTGGTAGCTCCATATTTACCCTTAAACGCACCTCCATTCTGTTCTCACTACTGGCTGTGACCAGGATTCATCCCACCAGCAGCTAAAGGGTACGCAGTTCTCTAAAACCCCTTCAGCATTTATTCTTTGTAGACTTTTTTGCTGATGACCATTCTGACGGCTGTGAGGTGAACTTTTGTGTACACTGGATTTGCATGGCTTTATTGATTCCTGATGTTCAGCCTTTTTCCATTCCCATTTTGTTAACAAAAAAGAAAGAAAGTAAAAGAAACAGAAGACAAATGTGCATAAAATATGCCTCTTGAAACTGTCGTTTTGAAATATGGACATCTTTTGAATGTTTTGATTGATATACGACCCCAGGATTTTCTTTCAGGGAGGTGTCATTTACAGGCCTGCAATTATTTTGAATATCAACTGACCATTAGCACTGGGATTAAAGCTGCTGTTGTGTGAAACGGCCACAAGGTGGCAGCAGTTCTCCTTTACCAAATCCGGTCACTAGGGCAACAGAACCTCAATGGAAGTCGTGTTCTAGGTTGTAATTTAGAATGGAATGTATCAGGAAAGCCCCTTCAATTTATGTCTCACTATTTCTTGTTTGTTTTTTTAATTTAATTTTTATTTTTCATCACAGCAAGTTTGATTACAATGTTTGGCATGTTGTAGGTGTGCAAGATGTGGTTCTTTTACACATATACATATGTCTATTCTTCCTGGGATCCTTGTCCCATGTACGTTATGACAAAATGTTCAGTACTCTTCTCTTGGTATTCCGTAGGTCTTTGGTGATTATATAGTTCACCTGTGTTTGTATATGTCTGCTAACCCCAATGTCCTCATGTATCCAATCCTCACACCTTTCCATTGGTGAACCATAAGTTTGTTTAATGAATCTGTGATTGCCCTTCTCTGTGGAAATATCTTCACTGCTATCAATTTTTAGGTAACACCTATAAGTGATATCATACGATATGTGTCTCTCTCTTTCTGACTTAGTACAAGTCGCGTGACTACCTCTAGACTCATCTACGGTGCCGCACATGGCATTGTGTCCTTTTTTCCCTTGGCTAATATTCCGTCTGTACATGTACCAGTTCTTCTTTGTCCACTCCTCTGTTGATGGACTTTTTGGTTGCTTCCATGTCTTGGCTATTGTAATACTGCGGGAACGCACATTTGCCTGCCTGTGTCTTTCCAATTCTGTCTTCTTAGGTTATAGGCCCAGGAGTGGGCCTGCTGGATCATACGGTAGCAAAATGTTTACTTTACAAAGGCACCTCCATTCTGTTCTCATCCGTGGCTCTTACCAGGTTACGTCCCTCTTAAAGTTGAGGGTATGCACTTCTCCACAACACCTTCAGCATTTATTGCTTGTAGTTTTTTTTGCTGATGTTTATTCTGACTAGTGTGAGATGATACCTCTTTGTGGTTGGATTTGCATGTGTCTCATAAACCCTTGAAATTGAGCTTTCTGGCATGTCCTTTTTTTCTTCAAACAGTGAGTACAGCTTACCTCTTCAAATTGTTTTCGTGAAGTATGTGTGACATTTAGAAATATTTTGGCCATTACCTCCCTCAAGACATTTTGTGGGCAGGTTTCATTTACAGCCCTCCAGTACTGGTGCATATGAAGTGACCCTTAGCGCAGGTTTTAGAGCTGCTGTTGCAGGTAACGGCCAGAGGGCGGCAGCATTTCTGCTTTTTCCAATCTGGTAACTAGGGAAACAGACCTTCCTGGCAGTGGTGTTCCTCGGTTATATATTAGAGTGGAATGTGCCCGGATAAACCCCCAAATGCTGATGTCTCCTTACTTATGTTTGTTTTCTAAATTGAATTTATATTTTGTATTGGAGTCATATTGCATTGTGTACATGGACCACTTCTTCTTGGTGCATTCCTCTGTTGATGGACATTTTCGTAGCTTCCAAGTGTTGTCTCTGGTAAATATTGCTGGAGTGCAGGATTTTCAGCCTGTATCTTTTTTTATGGTTTTGATTTCTTTTGCGGTACGTGGGCCTCTCACTGCGGTGGCCCCTCCCGTTGCAGAGCAGAGGCTCCGGATGCACAGGCCCAGCAGCCATAGCTCACGGGACCAGCCTCTCCACAGCATGTGGGATCTTTCCGGACCGGGGCACGAACCCGTGTCCCCTGCATCGGCAGGCGGACTCTCAACCTGTGCGCCACCAGGGAAGCCCAGCCTGTTCAGTTTTGATTCTCATCCTGCCAGGCGATAGGCCCAGCAGTGGGTATGCTTGATTGAATGGTAGCTCAGTATTTACCTTTCCAAGGCACCTCCTTTGTGTTTTCCTTACTGGCTCTTACCATGTCCCACGTTGAACCAAGGGTAGGCATTTCTCCTCAAACCCTTCAGCATTTACTGTTTGTAGAATTTTTGCTGATGGCCATTCTGACTGGTGTGAGCTGATAGGTTTTTTGTCATTTGGATTTGCATGTCTTTAATTATTCCTAGTGTTCAGCATTTTTCCACGCCTTTTTAAAGTTCTGTTAAAATAACAGAAAAAAACAGAGAGTACAATGAACCTCTTGAAATTGTCTTCTTGAAAGGTTGCCCTCTTTTGAGTTTTTTGGTCAATTTTCGAACCCAGGATTGTTTTTGAGGTCAGGTGTCATTCATAGGCCTGTAATGAGTGTGAATATTTAGTGAGCATTAGCACTGGGTTTAAAGCTGCTGTTTTGGGAAACGGCCACAAGGCGGCATCATTTCTCCATTCCCAAATCTGGTTCCTAGGGCAGCAGAGCCTTTCTGGAAGTCCTGTTCCTAGGTTGTAAATTAAAATGGAATGTGCCAGGAGAAACCCCAATAAGTTTATGTCACATTACTTCTTGTTTTCGTTTTTTTAATCAGGGTAATGATTAGAATACTGTTTGTCCTCAGTGTACACAACCTGGTTCATTTGTGCATAACATATATATATATATATATATATATATATATATTCATGTACAGAGCCACTTCCCATGTAAATTATTGCAGAGTGTTCCATAGACATCCCTTGCTATATGGTCGGTCTTTTGTTATATGTATTTAATAGGTATTTGTACATGTATGGTAACCCTAATGTTAATTTTTCCATTCCCCCCACGTGCCCTTTTAGGTAAGCATAGTTTGTTTTCTAAGCCTGTGAGTGTCTTTCTCTGTGGAAATATGTTCATTTGTGTCAGTTGTTAGATAACGCCTATAAGTGATATCATAGGATATGTCTTTTGCTTTCCGGCTTACCTCATGTTCTGTGATTATCTCTAGGCTCATCTATGGTGCCTCAAAGAGCAGTGTTTCATTGTTTTCCATGGCTAATATTCCATTGTGTACATGGACCACTTCTTCTTTTTCCACTCATCTGGTGATGTACATTTTGGTTGCTTCCGTGTCTTGGCTATCGTGAAAATTCCTGCAGTGCAGCTGTTGAAGCCTGTGCCTTCTCGACTCTGGACTTCTCAGGTGAGAGTCTCAGCGGTGGGCCTGCTGAATGGAATGGTGGCTCAATTTTTACTTTGAAACGCGCCTCCTTTCTGTTCTCATTATTGGCTGTTACCACTTTACATCTCACCAGCAGCTAGAGGGTACACAGTTCTCTAAAACCCCTTCAGCATTTATTGTTTGTAGACTTTTAGCTGTTGGTAGTTGGCATGTGTGAGTTGAAACCTTTTTGGAGGTTAGATTTGCATGAGTCTAATAATTCCTGATGTTGAGCTTTTATCCATTTTCCTCTTTTTTGAAAATGAGTGAGTAAAACTTACCCCTCCATACTATCTCCTTGAAAAATGTGCCAGTTTGGAATTTTTTTGGCCATTCGCTACCTCCGCACAATTATGTAGGGCAGGTGTCCTTTACAGCCCTGAGTCCTTGTGAATGTTAAGTGACCATTAGCTGTGGGTTTAATGCCGCTCTTGCAGGAAACGTCCACAAGGCGGCAGCATTTCTACATTTCCAACTCTGGGTTTTTGGGCAACAGAGCTTTCCTGGAAATCGTGTTAGTAAGCTGCAAATTAGAGTGGAATGTGCCAGCGCAAACCCCCAAGAGCTTATATCTCCTAAATTGTTGTTTGTTTATTAAATTTAATTTTTATTAATTATCAGAGCAAATTTGATAAAAATGTAGATTCTCCTAGGTGTACAGTTTCTGGTTCATCCTATCAATGTATCTGTCTATTCCTCTTAGGTTCCTTTCCCGTGTATGTTATTATAGAGTGTTGAGTAGACCTCTCTTCGTGTTCCATAGGCACTTTGTGATTATATATTTCATATGTATTAGTGCATATCTGTTAACCCCCATGTCGTAATTCACACGTTCCTTAACCCTTTCCATTTGGTTAAACATTAATTGGTTTTCTGAATCTATGCGTGTCCGTCTCTTGGAAATTAGTTCATGGGTATCAATGTTTAGGTAACACCTATAAGTGATGTCATAAGATGTCTGTCTTTCGGTTTCTTTCTTACTTCAAGTTGGGTGATTATCTCTAGATCCTTCTATGATGGTGCCAACGGCACTGTTCCAAGCTTTTTCATGGCTAATATTCCATTGTGTACATGGACGACTTCTTCTTGGTGCATTTTTCTGTTGATGGACATTTCGGTTTCTTCCAGGTCTTGGCTATGGTACGTGCTGCTGCAGTGCAGGATTGGCAGCCTGTGTCTTTTTGATTCTGGTCTAATCAGGTGAAAGGCCCATGAGTGGGCCTACCCGATCCCGTGGTAGCTCCATATTTACCCTTAAACGCACCTCCATTCTGTTCTCACTACTGGCTGTGACCAGGATTCATCCCACCAGCAGCTAAAGGGTACGCAGTTCTCTAAAACCCCTTCAGCATTTATTCTTTGTAGACTTTTTTGCTGATGACCATTCTGACGGCTGTGAGGTGAACTTTTGTGTACACTGGATTTGCATGGCTTTATTGATTCCTGATGTTCAGCCTTTTTCCATTCCCATTTTGTTAACAAAAAAGAAAGAAAGTAAAAGAAACAGAAGACAAATGTGCATAAAATATGCCTCTTGAAACTGTCGTTTTGAAATATGGACATCTTTTGAATGTTTTGATTGATATACGACCCCAGGATTTTTTTTCAGGGAGGTGTCATTTACAGGCCTGCAATTATTTTGAATATCAACTGACCATTAGCACTGGGATTAAAGCTGCTGTTGTGTGAAACGGCCACAAGGTGGCAGCAGTTCTCCTTTACCAAATCCGGTCACTAGGGCAACAGAACCTCAATGGAAGTCGTGTTCTAGGTTGTAATTTAGAATGGAATGTATCAGGAAAGCCCCTTCAATTTATGTCTCACTATTTCTTGTTTGTTTTTTTAATTTAATTTTTATTTTTCATCACAGCAAGTTTGATTACAATGTTTGGCATGTTGTAGGTGTGCAAGATGTGGTTCTTTTACACATATACATATGTCTATTCTTCCTGGGATCCTTGTCCCATGTACGTTATGACAAAATGTTCAGTACTCTTCTCTTGGTATTCCGTAGGTCTTTGGTGATTATATAGTTCACCTGTGTTTGTATATGTCTGCTAACCCCAATGTCCTCATGTATCCAATCCTCACACCTTTCCATTGGTGAACCATAAGTTTGTTTAATGAATCTGTGATTGCCCTTCTCTGTGGAAATATCTTCACTGCTATCAATTTTTAGGTAACACCTATAAGTGATATCATATGATATGTGTCTCTCTCTTTCTGACTTAGTACAAGTCGCGTGACTACCTCTAGACTCATCTACGGTGCCGCACATGGCATTGTGTCCTTTTTTCCCTTGGCTAATATTCCGTCTGTACATGTACCAGTTCTTCTTTGTCCACTCCTCTGTTGATGGACTTTTTGGTTGCTTCCATGTCTTGGCTATTGTAATACTGCGGGAACGCACATTTGCCTGCCTGTGTCTTTCCAATTCTGTCTTCTTAGGTTATAGGCCCAGGAGTGGGCCTGCTGGATCATACGGTAGCAAAATGTTTACTTTACAAAGGCACCTCCATTCTGTTCTCATCCGTGGCTCTTACCAGGTTACGTCCCTCTTAAAGTTGAGGGTATGCACTTCTCCACAACACCTTCAGCATTTATTGCTTGTAGTTTTTTTTGCTGATGTTTATTCTGACTAGTGTGAGATGATACCTCTTTGTGGTTGGATTTGCATGTGTCTCATAAACCCTTGAAATTGAGCTTTCTGGCATGTCCTTTTTTCTTCAAACTGTGAGTACAGCTTACCTCTTCAAATTGTTTTCGTGAAGTATGTGTGACATTTAGAAATATTTTGGCCATTACCTCCCTCAAGACATTTTGTGGGCAGGTTTCATTTACAGCCCTCCAGTACTGGTGCATATGAAGTGACCCTTAGCGCAGGTTTTAGAGCTGCTGTTGCAGGTAACGGCCAGAGGGCGGCAGCATTTCTGCTTTTTCCAATCTGGTAACTAGGGAAACAGACCTTCCTGGCAGTGGTGTTCCTCGGTTATATATTAGAGTGGAATGTGCCCGGATAAACCCCCAAATGCTGATGTCTCCTTACTTATGTTTGTTTTCTAAATTGAATTTATATTTTGTATTGGAGTCATATTGCATTGTGTACATGGACCACTTCTTCTTGGTGCATTCCTCTGTTGATGGGCATTTTCGTAGCTTCCAAGTGTTGTCTCTGGTAAATATTGCTGGAGTGCAGGATTTTCAGCCTGTATCTTTTTTTATGGTTTTGATTTCTTTTGCGGTACGTGGGCCTCTCACTGCGGTGGCCCCTCCCGTTGCAGAGCAGAGGCTCCGGATGCACAGGCCCAGCAGCCATAGCTCACGGGACCAGCCTCTCCACGGCATGTGGGATCTTTCCGGACTGGGGCACGAACCCGTGTCCCCTGCATCGGCAGGTGGACTCTCAACCTGTGCGCCACCAGGGAAGCCCAGCCTGTTCAGTTTTGATTCTCATCCTGCCAGGCGATAGGCCCAGCAGTGGGTATGCTTGATTGAATGGTAGCTCAGTATTTACCTTTCCAAGGCACCTCCTTTGTGTTTCCCTTACTGGCTCTTACCATGTCCCACGTTGAACCAAGGGTAGGCATTTCTCCTCAAACCCTTCAGCATTTACTGTTTGTAGAATTTTTGCTGATGGCCATTCTGACTGGTGTGAGCTGATAGGTTTTTTGTAATTTGGATTTGCATGTCTTTAATTATTCCTAGTGTTCAGCATTTTTCCACACCTTTTTAAAGTTCTGTTAAAATAACAGAAAAAAACAGAGAGTACAATGAACCTCTTGAAATTGTCTTCTTGAAAGGTTGCCCTCTTTTGAGTTTTTTGGTCAATTTTCGAACCCAGGATTGTTTTTGAGGTCAGGTGTCATTCATAGGCCTGTAATGAGTGTGAATATTTAGTGAGCATTAGCACTGGGTTTAAAGCTGCTGTTTTGGGAAACGGCCACAAGGCGGCATCATTTCTCCATTCCCAAATCTGGTTCCTAGGGCAGCAGAGCCTTTCTGGAAGTCCTGTTCCTAGGTTGTAAATTAAAATGGAATGTGCCAGGAGAAACCCCAATAAGTTATGTCACATTACTTCTTGTTTTCGTTTTTTTAATCAGGGTAATGATTAGAATACTGTTTGTCCTCAGTGTACACAACCTGGTTCATTTGTGCATAACATATATATATATATATATATATATATATATATATATATATATATATATATATATATTCATGTACAGAGCCACTTCCCATGTAAATTATTGCAGAGTGTTCCATAGACATCCCTTGCTATATGGTCGGTCTTACTGTTATATGTATTTAATAGGTATTTGTACACGTATGGTAACCCTAATGTTAATTTTTCCATTCCCCCCACGTGCCCTTTTAGGTAAGCATAGTTTGTTTTCTAAGCCTGTGAGTGTCTTTCTCTGTGGAAATATGTTCATTTGTGTCAGTTGTTAGATAACGCCTATAAGTGATATCATAGGATATGTCTTTTGCTTTCCGGCTTACCTCATGTTCTGTGATTATCTCTAGGCTCATCTATGGTGCCTCAAAGAGCAGTGTTTCATTGTTTTCCATGGCTAATATTCCATTGTGTACATGGACCACTTCTTCTTTTTCCACTCATCTGGTGATGTACATTTTGGTTGCTTCCGTGTCTTGGCTGTCGTGAAAATTCCTGCAGTGCAGCTGTTGAAGCCTGTGCCTTCTCGACTCTGGACTTCTCAGGTGAGAGTCTCAGCGGTGGGCCTGCTGAATGGAATGGTGGCTCAGTTTTTACTTTGAAACACGGCTCCTTTCTGTTCTCAATATTGGCTGTTACCACTTTACATCTCACCAGCAGCTAGAGGGTAGACAGTTCTCTAAAACCCCTTCAGCATTTATTGTTTGTAGACTTTTAGCTGTTGGTAGTTGGCATGTGTGAGTTGAAACCTTTTTGGAGGTTAGATTTGCATGAGTCTAATAATTCCTGATGTTGAGCTTTTATCCATTTTCCTCTTTTTTGAAAATGAGTGAATAAAACTTACCCCTCCATACTATCTCCTTGAAAAATGTGCCAGTTTGGAATTTTTTTGGCCATTCGCTACCTCCGCACAATTATGTAGGGCAGGTGTCCTTTACAGCCCTGAGTCCTTGTGAATGTTAAGTGACCATTAGCTCTGGGTTTAATGCCGCTCTTGCGGGAAACGGCCACAAGGCGGCAGCATTTCTACATTTCCAACTCTGGGTTTTTGGGCAACAGAGCTTTCCTGGAAATCGTGTTAGTAAGCTGCAAATTAGACTGGAATGTGCCAGCGCAAACCCCCAAGAGCTTATATCTCCTAAATTGTTGTTTGTTTATTAAATTTAATTTTTATTAATTATCAGAGCAAATTTGATAAAAATGTAGATTCTCCTAGGTGTACAGTTTCTGGTTCATCCTATCAATGTATCTGTCTATTCCTCTTAGGTTCCTTTCCCGTGTATGTTATTATAGAGTGTTGAGTAGACCTCTCTTCGTGTTCCATAGGCACTTTGTGATTATATATTTCATATGTATTAGTGCATATCTGTTAACCCCCATGTCCTGATTCATACATTCCTTACACCTTTCCATTTGGTTAAACATGAATTGGTTTTCTGAATCTATGCGTGTCCGTCTCTTGGAAATTAGTTCATGGGTATCAATGTTTAGGTAACACCTATAAGTGATGTCATAAGATGTCTGTCTTTTTGTTTCTTTCTTACTTCAAGTTGGGTGATTATCTCTAGATCCTTCTATGATGGTGCCAACGGCACTGTTCCAAGCTTTTTCATGGCTAATATTCCATTGTGTACATGGACGACTTCTTCTTGGTGCATTTTTCTGTTGATGGACATTTCGGTTTCTTCCAGGTCTTGGCTATGGTACGTGTTGCTGCAGTGCAGGATTGGCAGCCTGTGTCTTTTTGATTCTGGTCTAATCAGGTGAAAGGCCCATGAGTGGGCCTACCAGATCCCATGGTAGCTCCATATTTACCCTTAAACGCACCTCCATTCTGTTCTCACTACTGGCTGTGACCAGGTTTCATCCCACCAGCAGCTAAAGGGTACGCAGTTCTCTAAAACCCCTTCAGCATTTATTCTTTGTAGACTTTTTTGCTGATGACCATTCTGACGGCTGTGAGGTGAACTTTTTTGTACACTGGATTTGCATGGCTTTATTGATTCCTGATGTTCAGCCTTTTTCCATTCCCATTTTGTTAACCAAAAAGAAAGAAAGTAAAAGAAACAGAAGACAAATGTGCATAAAATATGCCTCTTGAAACTGTCGTTTTGAAATATGGACATCTTTTGAATGTTTTGATTGATATACGACCCCAGGATTTTTTTTCAGGGAGGTGTCATTTACAGGCCTGCAATTATTTTGAATATCAACTGACCATTAGCGCTGGGATTAAAGCTGCTGTTGTGTGAAACGGCCACAAGGTGGCAGCAGTTCTCCTTTACCAAATCCGGTCACTAGGGCAACAGAACCTCAATGGAAGTCGTGTTCTAGGTTGTAATTTAGAATGGAATGTATCAGGAAAGCCCCTTCAATTTATGTCTCACTATTTCTTGTTTGTTTTTTTAATTTAATTTTTATTTTTCATCACAGCAAGTTTGATTACAATGTTTGGCATGTTGTAGGTGTGCAAGATGTGGTTCTTTTACACATATACATATGTCTATTCTTCCTGGGATCCTTGTCCCATGTACGTTATGACAAAATGTTCAGTACTCTTCTCTTGGTATTCCGTAGGTCTTTGGTGATTATATAGTTCACCTGTGTTTGTATATGTCTGCTAACCCCAATGTCCTCATGTATCCAATCCTCACACCTTTCCATTGGTGAACCATAAGTTTGTTTAATGAATCTGTGATTGCCCTTCTCTGTGGAAATATCTTCACTGCTATCAATTTTTAGGTAACACCTATAAGTGATATCATACGATATGTGTCTCTCTCTTTCTGACTTAGTACAAGTCGCGTGACTACCTCTAGACTCATCTACGGTGCCGCACATGGCATTGTGTCCTTTTTTCCCTTGGCTAATATTCCGTCTGTACATGTACCAGTTCTTCTTTGTCCACTCCTCTGTTGATGGACTTTTTGGTTGCTTCCATGTCTTGGCTATTGTAATACTGCGGGAACGCACATTTGCCTGCCTGTGTCTTTCCAATTCTGTCTTCTTAGGTTATAGGCCCAGGAGTGGGCCTGCTGGATCATACGGTAGCAAAATGTTTACTTTACAAAGGCACCTCCATTCTGTTCTCATCCGTGGCTCTTACCAGGTTACGTCCCTCTTAAAGTTGAGGGTATGCACTTCTCCACAACACCTTCAGCATTTATTGCTTGTAGTTTTTTTTGCTGATGTTTATTCTGACTAGTGTGAGATGATACCTCTTTGTGGTTGGATTTGCATGTGTCTCATAAACCCTTGAAATTGAGCTTTCTGGCATGTCCTTTTTTTCTTCAAACTGTGAGTACAGCTTACCTCTTCAAATTGTTTTCGTGAAGTATGTGTGACATTTAGAAATATTTTGGCCATTACCTCCCTCAAGACATTTTGTGGGCAGGTTTCATTTACAGCCCTCCAGTACTGGTGCATATGAAGTGACCCTTAGCGCAGGTTTTAGAGCTGCTGTTGCAGGTAACGGCCAGAGGGCGGCAGCATTTCTGCTTTTTCCAATCTGGTAACTAGGGAAACAGACCTTCCTGGCAGTGGTGTTCCTCGGTTATATATTAGAGTGGAATGTGCCCGGATAAACCCCCAAATGCTGATGTCTCCTTACTTATGTTTGTTTTCTAAATTGAATTTATATTTTGTATTGGAGTCATATTGCATTGTGTACATGGACCACTTCTTCTTGGTGCATTCCTCTGTTGATGGACATTTTCGTAGCTTCCAAGTGTTGTCTCTGGTAAATATTGCTGGAGTGCAGGATTTTCAGCCTGTATCTTTTTTTATGGTTTTGATTTCTTTTGCGGTACGTGGGCCTCTCACTGCGGTGGCCCCTCCCGTTGCAGAGCAGAGGCTCCGGATGCACAGGCCCAGCAGCCATAGCTCACGGGACCAGCCTCTCCACGGCATGTGGGATCTTTCCGGACCGGGGCACGAACCCGTGTCCCCTGCATCGGCAGGCGGACTCTCAACCTGTGCGCCACCAGGGAAGCCCAGCCTGTTCAGTTTTGATTCTCATCCTGCCAGGCGATAGGCCCAGCAGTGGGTATGCTTGATTGAATGGTAGCTCAGTATTTACCTTTCCAAGGCACCTCCTTTGTGTTTTCCTTACTGGCTCTTACCATGTCCCACGTTGAACCAAGGGTAGGCATTTCTCCTCAAACCCTTCAGCATTTACTGTTTGTAGAATTTTTGCTGATGGCCATTCTGACTGGTGTGAGCTGATAGGTTTTTTGTCATTTGGATTTGCATGTCTTTAATTATTCCTAGTGTTCAGCATTTTTCCACGCCTTTTTAAAGTTCTGTTAAAATAACAGAAAAAAACAGAGAGTACAATGAACCTCTTGAAATTGTCTTCTTGAAAGGTTGCCCTCTTTTGAGTTTTTTGGTCAATTTTCGAACCCAGGATTGTTTTTGAGGTCAGGTGTCATTCATAGGCCTGTAATGAGTGTGAATATTTAGTGAGCATTAGCACTGGGTTTAAAGCTGCTGTTTTGGGAAACGGCCACAAGGCGGCATCATTTCTCCATTCCCAAATCTGGTTCCTAGGGCAGCAGAGCCTTTCTGGAAGTCCTGTTCCTAGGTTGTAAATTAAAATGGAATGTGCCAGGAGAAACCCCAATAAGTTTATGTCACATTACTTCTTGTTTTCGTTTTTTTAATCAGGGTAATGATTAGAATACTGTTTGTCCTCAGTGTACACAACCTGGTTCATTTGTGCATAACATATATATATATATATATATATATATATATATATATATATATATTCATGTACAGAGCCACTTCCCATGTAAATTATTGCAGAGTGTTCCATAGACATCCCTTGCTATATGGTCGGTCTTTTGTTATATGTATTTAATAGGTATTTGTACATGTATGGTAACCCTAATGTTAATTTTTCCATTCCCCCCACGTGCCCTTTTAGGTAAGCATAGTTTGTTTTCTAAGCCTGTGAGTGTCTTTCTCTGTGGAAATATGTTCATTTGTGTCAGTTGTTAGATAACGCCTATAAGTGATATCATAGGATATGTCTTTTGCTTTCCGGCTTACCTCATGTTCTGTGATTATCTCTAGGCTCATCTATGGTGCCTCAAAGAGCAGTGTTTCATTGTTTTCCATGGCTAATATTCCATTGTGTACATGGACCACTTCTTCTTTTTCCACTCATCTGGTGATGTACATTTTGGTTGCTTCCGTGTCTTGGCTATCGTGAAAATTCCTGCAGTGCAGCTGTTGAAGCCTGTGCCTTCTCGACTCTGGACTTCTCAGGTGAGAGTCTCAGCGGTGGGCCTGCTGAATGGAATGGTGGCTCAATTTTTACTTTGAAACGCGCCTCCTTTCTGTTCTCATTATTGGCTGTTACCACTTTACATCTCACCAGCAGCTAGAGGGTAGACAGTTCTCTAAAACCCCTTCAGCATTTATTGTTTGTAGACTTTTAGCTGTTGGTAGTTGGCATGTGTGAGTTGAAACCTTTTTGGAGGTTAGATTTGCATGAGTCTAATAATTCCTGATGTTGAGCTTTTATCCATTTTCCTCTTTTTTGAAAATGAGTGAATAAAACTTACCCCTCCATACTATCTCCTTGAAAAATGTGCCAGTTTGGAATTTTTTTGGCCATTCGCTACCTCCGCACAATTATGTAGGGCAGGTGTCCTTTACAGCCCTGAGTCCTTGTGAATGTTAAGTGACCATTAGCTGTGGGTTTAATGCCGCTCTTGCGGGAAACGGCCACAAGGCGGCAGCATTTCTACATTTCCAACTCTGGGTTTTTGGGCAACAGAGCTTTCCTGGAAATCGTGTTAGTAAGCTGCAAATTAGAGTGGAATGTGCCAGCGCAAACCCCCAAGAGCTTATATCTCCTAAATTGTTGTTTGTTTATTAAATTTAATTTTTATTAATTATCAGAGCAAATTTGATAAAAATGTAGATTCTCCTAGGTGTACAGTTTCTGGTTCATCCTATCAATGTATCTGTCTATTCCTCTTTGGTTCCTTTCCCGTGTATGTTATTACAGAGTGTTGAGTAGACCTCTCTTCGTGTTCCATAGGCACTTTGTGATTATATATTTCATATGTATTAGTGCATATCTGTTAACCCCCATGTCGTAATTCATACGTTCCTTATTCCTTTCCATTTGGTTAAACATGAATTGGTTTTCTGAATCTATGCGTGTCCGTCTCTTGGAAATTAGTTCATGGGTATCAATGTTTAGGTAACACCTATAAGTGATGTCATAAGATGTCTGTCTTTCGGTTTCTTTCTTACTTCAAGTTGGGTGATTATCTCTAGATCCTTCTATGATGGTGCCAACGGCACTGTTCCAAGCTTTTTCATGGCTAATATTCCATTGTGTACATGGACGACTTCTTCTTGGTGCATTTTTCTGTTGATGGACATTTCGGTTTCTTCCAGGTCTTGGCTATGGTACGTGTTGCTGCAGTGCAGGATTGGCAGCCTGTGTCTTTTTGATTCTGGTCTAATCAGGTGAAAGGCCCATGAGTGGGCCTACCAGATCCCATGGTAGCTCCATATTTACCCTTAAACGCACCTCCATTCTGTTCTCACTACTGGCTGTGACCAGGTTTCATCCCACCAGCAGCTAAAGGGTACGCAGTTCTCTAAAACCCCTTCAGCATTTATTCTTTGTAGACTTTTTTGCTGATGACCATTCTGACGGCTGTGAGGTGAACTTTTTTGTACACTGGATTTGCATGGCTTTATTGATTCCTGATGTTCAGCCTTTTTCCATTCCCATTTTGTTAACCAAAAAGAAAGAAAGTAAAAGAAACAGAAGACAAATGTGCATAAAATATGCCTCTTGAAACTGTCGTTTTGAAATATGGACATCTTTTGAATGTTTTGATTGATATACGACCCCAGGATTTTTTTTCAGGGAGGTGTCATTTACAGGCCTGCAATTATTTTGAATATCAACTGACCATTAGCGCTGGGATTAAAGCTGCTGTTGTGTGAAACGGCCACAAGGTGGCAGCAGTTCTCCTTTACCAAATCCGGTCACTAGGGCAACAGAACCTCAATGGAAGTCGTGTTCTAGGTTGTAATTTAGAATGGAATGTATCAGGAAAGCCCCTTCAATTTATGTCTCACTATTTCTTGTTTGTTTTTTTAATTTAATTTTTATTTTTCATCACAGCAAGTTTGATTACAATGTTTGGCATGTTGTAGGTGTGCAAGATGTGGTTCTTTTACACATATACATATGTCTATTCTTCCTGGGATCCTTGTCCCATGTACGTTATGACAAAATGTTCAGTACTCTTCTCTTGGTATTCCGTAGGTCTTTGGTGATTATATAGTTCACCTGTGTTTGTATATGTCTGCTAACCCCAATGTCCTCATGTATCCAATCCTCACACCTTTCCATTGGTGAACCATAAGTTTGTTTAATGAATCTGTGATTGCCCTTCTCTGTGGAAATATCTTCACTGCTATCAATTTTTAGGTAACACCTATAAGTGATATCATACGATATGTGTCTCTCTCTTTCTGACTTAGTACAAGTCGCGTGACTACCTCTAGACTCATCTACGGTGCCGCACATGGCATTGTGTCCTTTTTTCCCTTGGCTAATATTCCGTCTGTACATGTACCAGTTCTTCTTTGTCCACTCCTCTGTTGATGGACTTTTTGGTTGCTTCCATGTCTTGGCTATTGTAATACTGCGGGAACGCACATTTGCCTGCCTGTGTCTTTCCAATTCTGTCTTCTTAGGTTATAGGCCCAGGAGTGGGCCTGCTGGATCATACGGTAGCAAAATGTTTACTTTACAAAGGCACCTCCATTCTGTTCTCATCCGTGGCTCTTACCAGGTTACGTCCCTCTTAAAGTTGAGGGTATGCACTTCTCCACAACACCTTCAGCATTTATTGCTTGTAGTTTTTTTTGCTGATGTTTATTCTGACTAGTGTGAGATGATACCTCTTTGTGGTTGGATTTGCATGTGTCTCATAAACCCTTGAAATTGAGCTTTCTGGCATGTCCTTTTTTTCTTCAAACTGTGAGTACAGCTTACCTCTTCAAATTGTTTTCGTGAAGTATGTGTGACATTTAGAAATATTTTGGCCATTACCTCCCTCAAGACATTTTGTGGGCAGGTTTCATTTACAGCCCTCCAGTACTGGTGCATATGAAGTGACCCTTAGCGCAGGTTTTAGAGCTGCTGTTGCAGGTAACGGCCAGAGGGCGGCAGCATTTCTGCTTTTTCCAATCTGGTAACTAGGGAAACAGACCTTCCTGGCAGTGGTGTTCCTCGGTTATATATTAGAGTGGAATGTGCCCGGATAAACCCCCAAATGCTGATGTCTCCTTACTTATGTTTGTTTTCTAAATTGAATTTATATTTTGTATTGGAGTCATATTGCATTGTGTACATGGACCACTTCTTCTTGGTGCATTCCTCTGTTGATGGACATTTTCGTAGCTTCCAAGTGTTGTCTCTGGTAAATATTGCTGGAGTGCAGGATTTTCAGCCTGTATCTTTTTTTATGGTTTTGATTTCTTTTGCGGTACGTGGGCCTCTCACTGCGGTGGCCCCTCCCGTTGCAGAGCAGAGGCTCCGGATGCACAGGCCCAGCAGCCATAGCTCACGGGACCAGCCTCTCCACGGCATGTGGGATCTTTCCGGACCGGGGCACGAACCCGTGTCCCCTGCATCGGCAGGCGGACTCTCAACCTGTGCGCCACCAGGGAAGCCCAGCCTGTTCAGTTTTGATTCTCATCCTGCCAGGCGATAGGCCCAGCAGTGGGTATGCTTGATTGAATGGTAGCTCAGTATTTACCTTTCCAAGGCACCTCCTTTGTGTTTTCCTTACTGGCTCTTACCATGTCCCACGTTGAACCAAGGGTAGGCATTTCTCCTCAAACCCTTCAGCATTTACTGTTTGTAGAATTTTTGCTGATGGCCATTCTGACTGGTGTGAGCTGATAGGTTTTTTGTCATTTGGATTTGCATGTCTTTAATTATTCCTAGTGTTCAGCATTTTTCCACGCCTTTTTAAAGTTCTGTTAAAATAACAGAAAAAAACAGAGAGTACAATGAACCTCTTGAAATTGTCTTCTTGAAAGGTTGCCCTGTTTTGAGTTTTTTGGTCAATTTTCGAACCCAGGATTGTTTTTGAGGTCAGGTGTCATTCATAGGCCTGTAATGAGTGTGAATATTTAGTGAGCATTAGCACTGGGTTTAAAGCTGCTGTTTTGGGAAACGGCCACAAGGCGGCATCATTTCTCCATTCCCAAATCTGGTTCCTAGGGCAGCAGAGCCTTTCTGGAAGTCCTGTTCCTAGGTTGTAAATTAAAATGGAATGTGCCAGGAGAAACCCCAATAAGTTTATGTCACATTACTTCTTGTTTTCGTTTTTTTAATCAGGGTAATGATTAGAATACTGTTTGTCCTCAGTGTACACAACCTGGTTCATTTGTGCATAACATATATATATATATATATATATATATATATATATATATATATATATTCATGTACAGAGCCACTTCCCATGTAAATTATTGCAGAGTGTTCCATAGACATCCCTTGCTATATGGTCGGTCTTACTGTTATATGTATTTAATAGGTATTTGTACATGTATGGTAACCCTAATGTTAATTTTTCCATTCCCCCCACGTGCCCTTTTAGGTAAGCATAGTTTGTTTTCTAAGCCTGTGAGTGTCTTTCTCTGTGGAAATATGTTCATTTGTGTCAGTTGTTAGATAACGCCTATAAGTGATATCATAGGATATGTCTTTTGCTTTCCGGCTTACCTCATGTTCTGTGATTATCTCTAGGCTCATCTATGGTGCCTCAAAGAGCAGTGTTTCATTGTTTTCCATGGCTAATATTCCATTGTGTACATGGACCACTTCTTCTTTTTCCACTCATCTGGTGATGTACATTTTGGTTGCTTCCGTGTCTTGGCTATCGTGAAAATTCCTGCAGTGCAGCTGTTGAAGCCTGTGCCTTCTCGACTCTGGACTTCTCAGGTGAGAGTCTCAGCGGTGGGCCTGCTGAATGGAATGGTGGCTCAATTTTTACTTTGAAACGCGGCTCCTTTCTGTTCTCATTATTGGCTGTTACCACTTTACATCTCACCAGCAGCTAGAGGGTACACAGTTCTCTAAAACCCCTTCAGCATTTATTGTTTGTAGACTTTTAGCTGTTGGTAGTTGGCATGTGTGAGTTGAAACCTTTTTGGAGGTTAGATTTGCATGAGTCTAATAATTCCTGATGTTGAGCTTTTATCCATTTTCCTCTTTTTTGAAAATGAGTGAATAAAACTTACCCCTCCATACTATCTCCTTGAAAAATGTGCCAGTTTGGAATTTTTTTGGCCATTCGCTACCTCCGCACAATTATGTAGGGCAGGTGTCCTTTACAGCCCTGAGTCCTTGTGAATGTTAAGTGACCATTAGCTCTGGGTTTAATGCCGCTCTTGCGGGAAACGGCCACAAGGCGGCAGCATTTCTACATTTCCAACTCTGGGTTTTTGGGCAACAGAGCTTTCCTGGAAATCGTGTTAGTAAGCTGCAAATTAGACTGGAATGTGCCAGCGCAAACCCCCAAGAGCTTATATCTCCTAAATTGTTGTTTGTTTATTAAATTTAATTTTTATTAATTATCAGAGCAAATTTGATAAAAATGTAGATTCTCCTAGGTGTACAGTTTCTGGTTCATCCTATCAATGTATCTGTCTATTCCTCTTAGGTTCCTTTCCCGTGTATGTTATTATAGAGTGTTGAGTAGACCTCTCTTCGTGTTCCATAGGCACTTTGTGATTATATATTTCATATGTATTAGTGCATATCTGTTAACCCCCATGTCCTGATTCATACATTCCTTACACCTTTCCATTTGGTTAAACATGAATTGGTTTTCTGAATCTATGCGTGTCCGTCTCTTGGAAATTAGTTCATGGGTATCAATGTTTAGGTAACACCTATAAGTGATGTCATAAGATGTCTGTCTTTTTGTTTCTTTCTTACTTCAAGTTGGGTGATTATCTCTAGATCCTTCTATGATGGTGCCAACGGCACTGTTCCAAGCTTTTTCATGGCTAATATTCCATTGTGTACATGGACGACTTCTTCTTGGTGCATTTTTCTGTTGATGGACATTTCGGTTTCTTCCAGGTCTTGGCTATGGTACGTGTTGCTGCAGTGCAGGATTGGCAGCCTGTGTCTTTTTGATTCTGGTCTAATCAGGTGAAAGGCCCATGAGTGGGCCTACCAGATCCCATGGTAGCTCCATATTTACCCTTAAACGCACCTCCATTCTGTTCTCACTACTGGCTGTGACCAGGTTTCATCCCACCAGCAGCTAAAGGGTACGCAGTTCTCTAAAACCCCTTCAGCATTTATTCTTTGTAGACTTTTTTGCTGATGACCATTCTGACGGCTGTGAGGTGAACTTTTTTGTACACTGGATTTGCATGGCTTTATTGATTCCTGATGTTCAGCCTTTTTCCATTCCCATTTTGTTAACCAAAAAGAAAGAAAGTAAAAGAAACAGAAGACAAATGTGCATAAAATATGCCTCTTGAAACTGTCGTTTTGAAATATGGACATCTTTTGAATGTTTTGATTGATATACGACCCCAGGATTTTTTTTCAGGGAGGTGTCATTTACAGGCCTGCAATTATTTTGAATATCAACTGACCATTAGCGCTGGGATTAAAGCTGCTGTTGTGTGAAACGGCCACAAGGTGGCAGCAGTTCTCCTTTACCAAATCCGGTCACTAGGGCAACAGAACCTCAATGGAAGTCGTGTTCTAGGTTGTAATTTAGAATGGAATGTATCAGGAAAGCCCCTTCAATTTATGTCTCACTATTTCTTGTTTGTTTTTTTAATTTAATTTTTATTTTTCATCACAGCAAGTTTGATTACAATGTTTGGCATGTTGTAGGTGTGCAAGATGTGGTTCTTTTACACATATACATATGTCTATTCTTCCTGGGATCCTTGTCCCATGTACGTTATGACAAAATGTTCAGTACTCTTCTCTTGGTATTCCGTAGGTCTTTGGTGATTATATAGTTCACCTGTGTTTGTATATGTCTGCTAACCCCAATGTCCTCATGTATCCAATCCTCACACCTTTCCATTGGTGAACCATAAGTTTGTTTAATGAATCTGTGATTGCCCTTCTCTGTGGAAATATCTTCACTGCTATCAATTTTTAGGTAACACCTATAAGTGATATCATACGATATGTGTCTCTCTCTTTCTGACTTAGTACAAGTCGCGTGACTACCTCTAGACTCATCTACGGTGCCGCACATGGCATTGTGTCCTTTTTTCCCTTGGCTAATATTCCGTCTGTACATGTACCAGTTCTTCTTTGTCCACTCCTCTGTTGATGGACTTTTTGGTTGCTTCCATGTCTTGGCTATTGTAATACTGCGGGAACGCACATTTGCCTGCCTGTGTCTTTCCAATTCTGTCTTCTTAGGTTATAGGCCCAGGAGTGGGCCTGCTGGATCATACGGTAGCAAAATGTTTACTTTACAAAGGCACCTCCATTCTGTTCTCATCCGTGGCTCTTACCAGGTTACGTCCCTCTTAAAGTTGAGGGTATGCACTTCTCCACAACACCTTCAGCATTTATTGCTTGTAGTTTTTTTTGCTGATGTTTATTCTGACTAGTGTGAGATGATACCTCTTTGTGGTTGGATTTGCATGTGTCTCATAAACCCTTGAAATTGAGCTTTCTGGCATGTCCTTTTTTTCTTCAAACTGTGAGTACAGCTTACCTCTTCAAATTGTTTTCGTGAAGTATGTGTGACATTTAGAAATATTTTGGCCATTACCTCCCTCAAGACATTTTGTGGGCAGGTTTCATTTACAGCCCTCCAGTACTGGTGCATATGAAGTGACCCTTAGCGCAGGTTTTAGAGCTGCTGTTGCAGGTAACGGCCAGAGGGCGGCAGCATTTCTGCTTTTTCCAATCTGGTAACTAGGGAAACAGACCTTCCTGGCAGTGGTGTTCCTCGGTTATATATTAGAGTGGAATGTGCCCGGATAAACCCCCAAATGCTGATGTCTCCTTACTTATGTTTGTTTTCTAAATTGAATTTATATTTTGTATTGGAGTCATATTGCATTGTGTACATGGACCACTTCTTCTTGGTGCATTCCTCTGTTGATGGACATTTTCGTAGCTTCCAAGTGTTGTCTCTGGTAAATATTGCTGGAGTGCAGGATTTTCAGCCTGTATCTTTTTTTATGGTTTTGATTTCTTTTGCGGTACGTGGGCCTCTCACTGCGGTGGCCCCTCCCGTTGCAGAGCAGAGGCTCCGGATGCACAGGCCCAGCAGCCATAGCTCACGGGACCAGCCTCTCCACGGCATGTGGGATCTTTCCGGACCGGGGCACGAACCCGTGTCCCCTGCATCGGCAGGCGGACTCTCAACCTGTGCGCCACCAGGGAAGCCCAGCCTGTTCAGTTTTGATTCTCATCCTGCCAGGCGATAGGCCCAGCAGTGGGTATGCTTGATTGAATGGTAGCTCAGTATTTACCTTTCCAAGGCACCTCCTTTGTGTTTTCCTTACTGGCTCTTACCATGTCCCACGTTGAACCAAGGGTAGGCATTTCTCCTCAAACCCTTCAGCATTTACTGTTTGTAGAATTTTTGCTGATGGCCATTCTGACTGGTGTGAGCTGATAGGTTTTTTGTCATTTGGATTTGCATGTCTTTAATTATTCCTAGTGTTCAGCATTTTTCCACGCCTTTTTAAAGTTCTGTTAAAATAACAGAAAAAAACAGAGAGTACAATGAACCTCTTGAAATTGTCTTCTTGAAAGGTTGCCCTCTTTTGAGTTTTTTGGTCAATTTTCGAACCCAGGATTGTTTTTGAGGTCAGGTGTCATTCATAGGCCTGTAATGAGTGTGAATATTTAGTGAGCATTAGCACTGGGTTTAAAGCTGCTGTTTTGGGAAACGGCCACAAGGCGGCATCATTTCTCCATTCCCAAATCTGGTTCCTAGGGCAGCAGAGCCTTTCTGGAAGTCCTGTTCCTAGGTTGTAAATTAAAATGGAATGTGCCAGGAGAAACCCCAATAAGTTTATGTCACATTACTTCTTGTTTTCGTTTTTTTAATCAGGGTAATGATTAGAATACTGTTTGTCCTCAGTGTACACAACCTGGTTCATTTGTGCATAACATATATATATATATATATATATATATATATATATATATATATATATATTCATGTACAGAGCCACTTCCCATGTAAATTATTGCAGAGTGTTCCATAGACATCCCTTGCTATATGGTCGGTCTTACTGTTATATGTATTTAATAGGTATTTGTACACGTATGGTAACCCTAATGTTAATTTTTCCATTCCCCCCACGTGCCCTTTTAGGTAAGCATAGTTTGTTTTCTAAGCCTGTGAGTGTCTTTCTCTGTGGAAATATGTTCATTTGTGTCAGTTGTTAGATAACGCCTATAAGTGATATCATAGGATATGTCTTTTGCTTTCCGGCTTACCTCATGTTCTGTGATTATCTCTAGGCTCATCTATGGTGCCTCAAAGAGCAGTGTTTCATTGTTTTCCATGGCTAATATTCCATTGTGTACATGGACCACTTCTTCTTTTTCCACTCATCTGGTGATGTACATTTTGGTTGCTTCCGTGTCTTGGCTATCGTGAAAATTCCTGCAGTGCAGCTGTTGAAGCCTGTGCCTTCTCGACTCTGGACTTCTCAGGTGAGAGTCTCAGCGGTGGGCCTGCTGAATGGAATGGTGGCTCAATTTTTACTTTGAAACACGGCTCCTTTCTGTTCTCATTATTGGCTGTTACCACTTTACATCTCACCAGCAGCTAGAGGGTAGACAGTTCTCTAAAACCCCTTCAGCATTTATTGTTTGTAGACTTTTAGCTGTTGGTAGTTGGCATGTGTGAGTTGAAACCTTTTTGGAGGTTAGATTTGCATGAGTCTAATAATTCCTGATGTTGAGCTTTTATCCATTTTCCTCTTTTTTGAAAATGAGTGAATAAAACTTACCCCTCCATACTATCTCCTTGAAAAATGTGCCAGTTTGGAATTTTTTTGGCCATTCGCTACCTCCGCACAATTATGTAGGGCAGGTGTCCTTTACAGCCCTGAGTCCTTGTGAATGTTAAGTGACCATTAGCTGTGGGTTTAATGCCGCTCTTGCGGGAAACGGCCACAAGGCGGCAGCATTTCTACATTTCCAACTCTGGGTTTTTGGGCAACAGAGCTTTCCTGGAAATCGTGTTAGTAAGCTGCAAATTAGAGTGGAATGTGCCAGCGCAAACCCCCAAGAGCTTATATCTCCTAAATTGTTGTTTGTTTATTAAATTTAATTTTTATTAATTATCAGAGCAAATTTGATAAAAATGTAGATTCTCCTAGGTGTACAGTTTCTGGTTCATCCTATCAATGTATCTGTCTATTCCTCTTTGGTTCCTTTCCCGTGTATGTTATTACAGAGTGTTGAGTAGACCTCTCTTCGTGTTCCATAGGCACTTTGTGATTATATATTTCATATGTATTAGTGCATATCTGTTAACCCCCATGTCGTAATTCATACGTTCCTTATTCCTTTCCATTTGGTTAAACATGAATTGGTTTTCTGAATCTATGCGTGTCCGTCTCTTGGAAATTAGTTCATGGGTATCAATGTTTAGGTAACACCTATAAGTGATGTCATAAGATGTCTGTCTTTCGGTTTCTTTCTTACTTCAAGTTGGGTGATTATCTCTAGATCCTTCTATGATGGTGCCAACGGCACTGTTCCAAGCTTTTTCATGGCTAATATTCCATTGTGTACATGGACGACTTCTTCTTGGTGCATTTTTCTGTTGATGGACATTTCGGTTTCTTCCAGGTCTTGGCTATGGTACGTGTTGCTGCAGTGCAGGATTGGCAGCCTGTGTCTTTTTGATTCTGGTCTAATCAGGTGAAAGGCCCATGAGTGGGCCTACCAGATCCCATGGTAGCTCCATATTTACCCTTAAACGCACCTCCATTCTGTTCTCACTACTGGCTGTGACCAGGTTTCATCCCACCAGCAGCTAAAGGGTACGCAGTTCTCTAAAACCCCTTCAGCATTTATTCTTTGTAGACTTTTTTGCTGATGACCATTCTGACGGCTGTGAGGTGAACTTTTTTGTACACTGGATTTGCATGGCTTTATTGATTCCTGATGTTCAGCCTTTTTCCATTCCCATTTTGTTAACCAAAAAGAAAGAAAGTAAAAGAAACAGAAGACAAATGTGCATAAAATATGCCTCTTGAAACTGTCGTTTTGAAATATGGACATCTTTTGAATGTTTTGATTGATATACGACCCCAGGATTTTTTTTCAGGGAGGTGTCATTTACAGGCCTGCAATTATTTTGAATATCAACTGACCATTAGCGCTGGGATTAAAGCTGCTGTTGTGTGAAACGGCCACAAGGTGGCAGCAGTTCTCCTTTACCAAATCCGGTCACTAGGGCAACAGAACCTCAATGGAAGTCGTGTTCTAGGTTGTAATTTAGAATGGAATGTATCAGGAAAGCCCCTTCAATTTATGTCTCACTATTTCTTGTTTGTTTTTTTAATTTAATTTTTATTTTTCATCACAGCAAGTTTGATTACAATGTTTGGCATGTTGTAGGTGTGCAAGATGTGGTTCTTTTACACATATACATATGTCTATTCTTCCTGGGATCCTTGTCCCATGTACGTTATGACAAAATGTTCAGTACTCTTCTCTTGGTATTCCGTAGGTCTTTGGTGATTATATAGTTCACCTGTGTTTGTATATGTCTGCTAACCCCAATGTCCTCATGTATCCAATCCTCACACCTTTCCATTGGTGAACCATAAGTTTGTTTAATGAATCTGTGATTGCCCTTCTCTGTGGAAATATCTTCACTGCTATCAATTTTTAGGTAACACCTATAAGTGATATCATACGATATGTGTCTCTCTCTTTCTGACTTAGTACAAGTCGCGTGACTACCTCTAGACTCATCTACGGTGCCGCACATGGCATTGTGTCCTTTTTTCCCTTGGCTAATATTCCGTCTGTACATGTACCAGTTCTTCTTTGTCCACTCCTCTGTTGATGGACTTTTTGGTTGCTTCCATGTCTTGGCTATTGTAATACTGCGGGAACGCACATTTGCCTGCCTGTGTCTTTCCAATTCTGTCTTCTTAGGTTATAGGCCCAGGAGTGGGCCTGCTGGATCATACGGTAGCAAAATGTTTACTTTACAAAGGCACCTCCATTCTGTTCTCATCCGTGGCTCTTACCAGGTTACGTCCCTCTTAAAGTTGAGGGTATGCACTTCTCCACAACACCTTCAGCATTTATTGCTTGTAGTTTTTTTTGCTGATGTTTATTCTGACTAGTGTGAGATGATACCTCTTTGTGGTTGGATTTGCATGTGTCTCATAAACCCTTGAAATTGAGCTTTCTGGCATGTCCTTTTTTTCTTCAAACTGTGAGTACAGCTTACCTCTTCAAATTGTTTTCGTGAAGTATGTGTGACATTTAGAAATATTTTGGCCATTACCTCCCTCAAGACATTTTGTGGGCAGGTTTCATTTACAGCCCTCCAGTACTGGTGCATATGAAGTGACCCTTAGCGCAGGTTTTAGAGCTGCTGTTGCAGGTAACGGCCAGAGGGCGGCAGCATTTCTGCTTTTTCCAATCTGGTAACTAGGGAAACAGACCTTCCTGGCAGTGGTGTTCCTCGGTTATATATTAGAGTGGAATGTGCCCGGATAAACCCCCAAATGCTGATGTCTCCTTACTTATGTTTGTTTTCTAAATTGAATTTATATTTTGTATTGGAGTCATATTGCATTGTGTACATGGACCACTTCTTCTTGGTGCATTCCTCTGTTGATGGACATTTTCGTAGCTTCCAAGTGTTGTCTCTGGTAAATATTGCTGGAGTGCAGGATTTTCAGCCTGTATCTTTTTTTATGGTTTTGATTTCTTTTGCGGTACGTGGGCCTCTCACTGCGGTGGCCCCTCCCGTTGCAGAGCAGAGGCTCCGGATGCACAGGCCCAGCAGCCATAGCTCACGGGACCAGCCTCTCCACGGCATGTGGGATCTTTCCGGACCGGGGCACGAACCCGTGTCCCCTGCATCGGCAGGCGGACTCTCAACCTGTGCGCCACCAGGGAAGCCCAGCCTGTTCAGTTTTGATTCTCATCCTGCCAGGCGATAGGCCCAGCAGTGGGTATGCTTGATTGAATGGTAGCTCAGTATTTACCTTTCCAAGGCACCTCCTTTGTGTTTTCCTTACTGGCTCTTACCATGTCCCACGTTGAACCAAGGGTAGGCATTTCTCCTCAAACCCTTCAGCATTTACTGTTTGTAGAATTTTTGCTGATGGCCATTCTGACTGGTGTGAGCTGATAGGTTTTTTGTCATTTGGATTTGCATGTCTTTAATTATTCCTAGTGTTCAGCATTTTTCCACGCCTTTTTAAAGTTCTGTTAAAATAACAGAAAAAAACAGAGAGTACAATGAACCTCTTGAAATTGTCTTCTTGAAAGGTTGCCCTCTTTTGAGTTTTTTGGTCAATTTTCGAACCCAGGATTGTTTTTGAGGTCAGGTGTCATTCATAGGCCTGTAATGAGTGTGAATATTTAGTGAGCATTAGCACTGGGTTTAAAGCTGCTGTTTTGGGAAACGGCCACAAGGCGGCATCATTTCTCCATTCCCAAATCTGGTTCCTAGGGCAGCAGAGCCTTTCTGGAAGTCCTGTTCCTAGGTTGTAAATTAAAATGGAATGTGCCAGGAGAAACCCCAATAAGTATATGTCACATTACTTCTTGTTTTCGTTTTTTTAATCAGGGTAATGATTAGAATACTGTTTGTCCTCAGTGTACACAACCTGGTTCATTTGTGCATAACATATATATATATATATATATATATATATATATTCATGTACAGAGCCACTTCCCATGTAAATTATTGCAGAGTGTTCCATAGACATCCCTTGCTATATGGTCGGTCTTACTGTTATATGTATTTAATAGGTATTTGTACATGTATGGTAACCCTAATGTTAATTTTTCCATTCCCCCCACGTGCCCTTTTAGGTAAGCATAGTTTGTTTTCTAAGCCTGTGAGTGTCTTTCTCTGTGGAAATATGTTCATTTGTGTCAGTTGTTAGATAACGCCTATAAGTGATATCATAGGATATGTCTTTTGCTTTCCGGCTTACCTCATGTTCTGTGATTATCTCTAGGCTCATCTATGGTGCCTCAAAGAGCAGTGTTTCATTGTTTTCCATGGCTAATATTCCATTGTGTACATGGACCACTTCTTCTTTTTCCACTCATCTGGTGATGTACATTTTGGTTGCTTCCGTGTCTTGGCTATCGTGAAAATTCCTGCAGTGCAGCTGTTGAAGCCTGTGCCTTCTCGACTCTGGACTTCTCAGGTGAGAGTCTCAGCGGTGGGCCTGCTGAATGGAATGGTGGCTCAATTTTTACTTTGAAACGCGGCTCCTTTCTGTTCTCATTATTGGCTGTTACCACTTTACATCTCACCAGCAGCTAGAGGGTACACAGTTCTCTAAAACCCCTTCAGCATTTATTGTTTGTAGACTTTTAGCTGTTGGTAGTTGGCATGTGTGAGTTGAAACCTTTTTGGAGGTTAGATTTGCATGAGTCTAATAATTCCTGATGTTGAGCTTTTATCCATTTTCCTCTTTTTTGAAAATGAGTGAGTAAAACTTACCCCTCCATACTATCTCCTTGAAAAATGTGCCAGTTTGGAATTTTTTTGGCCATTCGCTACCTCCGCACAATTATGTAGGGCAGGTGTCCTTTACAGCCCTGAGTCCTTGTGAATGTTAAGTGACCATTAGCTGTGGGTTTAATGCCGCTCTTGCGGGAAACGGCCACAAGGCGGCAGCATTTCTACATTTCCAACTCTGGGTTTTTGGGCAACAGAGCTTTCCTGGAAATCGTGTTAGTAAGCTGCAAATTAGAGTGGAATGTGCCAGCGCAAACCCCCAAGAGCTTATATCTCCTAAATTGTTGTTTGTTTATTAAATTT
Source organism: Hyperoodon ampullatus (assembly GCF_949752795.1). Taxonomy (NCBI): domain Eukaryota; kingdom Metazoa; phylum Chordata; class Mammalia; order Artiodactyla; family Ziphiidae; genus Hyperoodon; species Hyperoodon ampullatus. Next base: position 35,003 of record NW_027641005.1, on the reverse strand, counting down.
AATTTTTATTAATTATCAGAGCAAATTTGATAAAAATGTAGATTCTCCTAGGTGTACAGTTTCTGGTTCATCCTATCAATGTATCTGTCTATTCCTCTTAGGTTCCTTTCCCGTGTATGTTATTATAGAGTGTTGAGTAGACCTCTCTTCGTGTTCCATAGGCACTTTGTGATTATATATTTCATATGTATTAGTGCATATCTGTTAACCCCCATGTCCTTATTCATACGTTCCTTACACCTTTCCATTTGGTTAAACATGAATTGGTTTTCTGAATCTATGCGTGTCCGTCTCTTGGAAATTAGTTCATGGGTATCAATGTTTAGGTAACACCTATAAGTGATGTCATAAGATGTCTGTCTTTTGGTTTCTTTCTTACTTCAAGTTGGGTGATTATCTCTAGATCCTTCTATGATGGTGCCAACGGCACTGTTCCAAGCTTTTTCATGGCTAATATTCCATTGTGTACATGGACGACTTCTTCTTGGTGCATTTTTCTGTTGATGGACATTTCGGTTTCTTCCAGGTCTTGGCTATGGTACGTGTTGCTGCAGTGCAGGATTGGCAGCCTGTGTCTTTTTGATTCTGGTCTAATCAGGTGAAAGGCCCATGAGTGGGCCTACCAGATCCCATGGTAGCTCCATATTTACCCTTAAACGCACCTCCATTCTGTTCTCACTACTGGCTGTGACCAGGTTTCATCCCACCAGCAGCTAAAGGGTACGCAGTTCTCTAAAACCCCTTCAGCATTTATTCTTTGTAGACTTTTTTGCTGATGACCATTCTGACGGCTGTGAGGTGAACTTTTTTGTACACTGGATTTGCATGGCTTTATTGATTCCTGATGTTCAGCCTTTTTCCATTCCCATTTTGTTAACCAAAAAGAAAGAAAGTAAAAGAAACAGAAGACAAATGTGCATAAAATATGCCTCTTGAAACTGTCGTTTTGAAATATGGACATCTTTTGAATGTTTTGATTGATATACGACCCCAGGATTTTTTTTCAGGGAGGTGTCATTTACAGGCCTGCAATTATTTTGAATATCAACTGACCATTAGCGCTGGGATTAAAGCTGCTGTTGTGTGAAACGGCCACAAGGTGGCAGCAGTTCTCCTTTACCAAATCCGGTCACTAGGGCAACAGAACCTCAATGGAAGTCGTGTTCTAGGTTGTAATTTAGAATGGAATGTATCAGGAAAGCCCCTTCAATTTATGTCTCACTATTTCTTGTTTGTTTTTTTAATTTAATTTTTATTTTTCATCACAGCAAGTTTGATTACAATGTTTGGCATGTTGTAGGTGTGCAAGATGTGGTTCTTTTACACATATACATATGTCTATTCTTCCTGGGATCCTTGTCCCATGTACGTTATGACAAAATGTTCAGTACTCTTCTCTTGGTATTCCGTAGGTCTTTGGTGATTATATAGTTCACCTGTGTTTGTATATGTCTGCTAACCCCAATGTCCTCATGTATCCAATCCTCACACCTTTCCATTGGTGAACCATAAGTTTGTTTAATGAATCTGTGATTGCCCTTCTCTGTGGAAATATCTTCACTGCTATCAATTTTTAGGTAACACCTATAAGTGATATCATACGATATGTGTCTCTCTCTTTCTGACTTAGTACAAGTCGCGTGACTACCTCTAGACTCATCTACGGTGCCGCACATGGCATTGTGTCCTTTTTTCCCTTGGCTAATATTCCGTCTGTACATGTACCAGTTCTTCTTTGTCCACTCCTCTGTTGATGGACTTTTTGGTTGCTTCCATGTCTTGGCTATTGTAATACTGCGGGAACGCACATTTGCCTGCCTGTGTCTTTCCAATTCTGTCTTCTTAGGTTATAGGCCCAGGAGTGGGCCTGCTGGATCATACGGTAGCAAAATGTTTACTTTACAAAGGCACCTCCATTCTGTTCTCATCCGTGGCTCTTACCAGGTTACGTCCCTCTTAAAGTTGAGGGTATGCACTTCTCCACAACACCTTCAGCATTTATTGCTTGTAGTTTTTTTTGCTGATGTTTATTCTGACTAGTGTGAGATGATACCTCTTTGTGGTTGGATTTGCATGTGTCTCATAAACCCTTGAAATTGAGCTTTCTGGCATGTCCTTTTTTTCTTCAAACTGTGAGTACAGCTTACCTCTTCAAATTGTTTTCGTGAAGTATGTGTGACATTTAGAAATATTTTGGCCATTACCTCCCTCAAGACATTTTGTGGGCAGGTTTCATTTACAGCCCTCCAGTACTGGTGCATATGAAGTGACCCTTAGCGCAGGTTTTAGAGCTGCTGTTGCAGGTAACGGCCAGAGGGCGGCAGCATTTCTGCTTTTCCCAATCTGGTAACTAGGGAAACAGACCTTCCTGGCAGTGGTGTTCCTCGGTTATATATTAGAGTGGAATGTGCCCGGATAAACCCCCAAATGCTGATGTCTCCTTACGTATGTTTGTTTTCTAAATTGAATTTATATTTTGTATTGGAGTCATATTGCATTGTGTACATGGACCACTTCTTCTTGGTGCATTCCTCTGTTGATGGACATTTTCGTAGCTTCCAAGTGTTGTCTCTGGTAAATATTGCTGGAGTGCAGGATTTTCAGCCTGTATCTTTTTCTATGGTTTTGATTTCTTTTGCGGTACGTGGGCCTCTCACTGCGGTGGCCCCTCCCGTTGCAGAGCAGAGGCTCCGGATGCACAGGCCCAGCAGCCATAGCTCACGGGACCAGCCTCTCCACGGCATGTGGGATCTTTCCGGACCGGGGCACGAACCCGTGTCCCCTGCATCGGCAGGCGGACTCTCAACCTGTGCGCCACCTGGGAAGCGCAGCCTGTTCAGTTTTGATTCTCATCCTGCCAGGCGACAGGCCCAGCAGTGGGTATGCTTGATTGAATGGTAGCTCAGTATTTACCTTTCCAAGGCACCTCCTTTGTGTTTTCCTTACTGGCTCTTACCATGTCCCACGTTGAACCAAGGGTAGGCATTTCTCCTCAAACCCTTCAGCATTTACTGTTTGTAGAATTTTTGCTGATGGCCATTCTGACTGGTGTGAGCTGATAGGTTTTTTGTAATTTGGATTTGCATGTCTTTAATTATTCCTAGTGTTCAGCATTTTTCCACGCCTTTTTAAAGTTCTGTTAAAATAACAGAAAAAAACAGAGAGTACAATGAACCTCTTGAAATTGTCTTCTTGAAAGGTTGCCCTCTTTTGAGTTTTTTGGTCAATTTTCGAACCCAGGATTGTTTTTGAGGTCAGGTGTCATTCATAGGCCTGTAATGAGTGTGAATATTTAGTGAGCATTAGCACTGGGTTTAAAGCTGCTGTTTTGGGAAACGGCCACAAGGCGGCATCATTTCTCCATTCCCAAATCTGGTTCCTAGGGCAGCAGAGCCTTTCTGGAAGTCCTGTTCCTAGGTTGTAAATTAAAATGGAATGTGCCAGGAGAAACCCCAATAAGTTTATGTCACATTACTTCTTGTTTTCGTTTTTTTAATCGGGGTAATGATTAGAATACTGTTTGTCCTCAGTGTACACAACCTGGTTCATTTGTGCATAACATATATATATATATATATATATATATATATATATATATATATATTCATGTACAGAGCCACTTCCCATGTAAATTATTGCAGAGTGTTCCATAGACATCCCTTGCTATATGGTCGGTCTTACTGTTATATGTATTTAATAGGTATTTGTACATGTATGGTAACCCTAATGTTAATTTTTCCATTCCCCCCACGTGCCCTTTTAGGTAAGCATAGTTTGTTTTCTAAGCCTGTGAGTGTCTTTCTCTGTGGAAATATGTTCATTTGTGTCAGTTGTTAGATAACGCCTATAAGTGATATCATAGGATATGTCTTTTGCTTTCCGGCTTACCTCATGTACTGTGATTATCTCTAGGCTCATCTATGGTGCCTCAAAGAGCAGTGTTTCATTGTTTTCCATGGCTAATATTCCATTGTGTACATGGACCACTTCTTCTTTTTCCACTCATCTGGTGATGTACATTTTGGTTGCTTCCGTGTCTTGGCTATCGTGAAAATTCCTGCAGTGCAGCTGTTGAAGCCTGTGCCTTCTCGACTCTGGACTTCTCAGGTGAGAGTCTCAGCGGTGGGCCTGCTGAATGGAATGGTGGCTCAATTTTTACTTTGAAACGCGCCTCCTTTCTGTTCTCATTATTGGCTGTTACCACTTTACATCTCACCAGCAGCTAGAGGGTACACAGTTCTCTAAAACCCCTTCAGCATTTATTGTTTGTAGACTTTTAGCTGTTGGTAGTTGGCATGTGTGAGTTGAAACCTTTTTGGAGGTTAGATTTGCATGAGTCTAATAATTCCTGATGTTGAGCTTTTATCCATTTTCCTCTTTTTTGAAAATGAGTGAGTAAAACTTACCCCTCCATACTATCTCCTTGAAAAATGTGCCAGTTTGGAATTTTTTTGGCCATTCGCTACCTCCGCACAATTATGTAGGGCAGGTGTCCTTTACAGCCCTGAGTCCTTGTGAATGTTAAGTGACCATTAGCTGTGGGTTTAATGCCGCTCTTGCAGGAAACGTCCACAAGGCGGCAGCATTTCTACATTTCCAACTCTGGGTTTTTGGGCAACAGAGCTTTCCTGGAAATCGTGTTAGTAAGCTGCAAATTAGAGTGGAATGTGCCAGCGCAAACCCCCAAGAGCTTATATCTCCTAAATTGTTGTTTGTTTATTAAATTTAATTTTTATTAATTATCAGAGCAAATTTGATAAAAATGTAGATTCTCCTAGGTGTACAGTTTCTGGTTCATCCTATCAATGTATCTGTCTATTCCTCTTAGGTTCCTTTCCCGTGTATGTTATTATAGAGTGTTGAGTAGACCTCTCTTCGTGTTCCATAGGCACTTTGTGATTATATATTTCATATGTATTAGTGCATATCTGTTAACCCCCATGTCCTGATTCATACATTCCTTACACCTTTCCATTTGGTTAAACATGAATTGGTTTTCTGAATCTATGCGTGTCCATCTCTTGGAAATTAGTTCATGGGTATCAATGTTTAGGTAACACCTATAAGTGATGTCATAAGATGTCTGTCTTTTTGTTTCTTTCTTACTTCAAGTTGGGTGATTATCTCTAGATCCTTCTATGATGGTGCCAACGGCACTGTTCCAAGCTTTTTCATGGCTAATATTCCATTGTGTACATGGACGACTTCTTCTTGGTGCATTTTTCTGTTGATGGACATTTCGGTTTCTTCCAGGTCTTGGCTATGGTACGTGTTGCTGCAGTGCAGGATTGGCAGCCTGTGTCTTTTTGATTCTGGTCTAATCAGGTGAAAGGCCCATGAGTGGGCCTACCAGATCCCATGGTAGCTCCATATTTACCCTTAAACGCACCTCCATTCTGTTCTCACTACTGGCTGTGACCAGGTTTCATCCCACCAGCAGCTAAAGGGTACGCAGTTCTCTAAAACCCCTTCAGCATTTATTCTTTGTAGACTTTTTTGCTGATGACCATTCTGACGGCTGTGAGGTGAACTTTTTTGTACACTGGATTTGCATGGCTTTATTGATTCCTGATGTTCAGCCTTTTTCCATTCCCATTTTGTTAACCAAAAAGAAAGAAAGTAAAAGAAACAGAAGACAAATGTGCATAAAATATGCCTCTTGAAACTGTCGTTTTGAAATATGGACATCTTTTGAATGTTTTGATTGATATACGACCCCAGGATTTTTTTTCAGGGAGGTGTCATTTACAGGCCTGCAATTATTTTGAATATCAACTGACCATTAGCGCTGGGATTAAAGCTGCTGTTGTGTGAAACGGCCACAAGGTGGCAGCAGTTCTCCTTTACCAAATCCGGTCACTAGGGCAACAGAACCTCAATGGAAGTCGTGTTCTAGGTTGTAATTTAGAATGGAATGTATCAGGAAAGCCCCTTCAATTTATGTCTCACTATTTCTTGTTTGTTTTTTAATTTAATTTTTATTTTTCATCACAGCAAGTTTGATTACAATGTTTGGCATGTTGTAGGTGTGCAAGATGTGGTTCTTTTACACATATACATATGTCTATTCTTCCTGGGATCCTTGTCCCATGTACGTTATGACAAAATGTTCAGTACTCTTCTCTTGGTATTCCGTAGGTCTTTGGTGATTATATAGTTCACCTGTGTTTGTATATGTCTGCTAACCCCAATGTCCTCATGTATCCAATCCTCACACCTTTCCATTGGTGAACCATAAGTTTGTTTAATGAATCTGTGATTGCCCTTCTCTGTGGAAATATCTTCACTGCTATCAATTTTTAGGTAACACCTATAAGTGATATCATACGATATGTGTCTCTCTCTTTCTGACTTAGTACAAGTCGCGTGACTACCTCTAGACTCATCTACGGTGCCGCACATGGCATTGTGTCCTTTTTTCCCTTGGCTAATATTCCGTCTGTACATGTACCAGTTCTTCTTTGTCCACTCCTCTGTTGATGGACTTTTTGGTTGCTTCCATGTCTTGGCTATTGTAATACTGCGGGAACGCACATTTGCCTGCCTGTGTCTTTCCAATTCTGTCTTCTTAGGTTATAGGCCCAGGAGTGGGCCTGCTGGATCATACGGTAGCAAAATGTTTACTTTACAAAGGCACCTCCATTCTGTTCTCATTCGTGGCTCTTACCAGGTTACGTCCCTCTTAAAGTTGAGGGTATGCACTTCTCCACAACACCTTCAGCATTTATTGCTTGTAGTTTTTTTTGCTGATGTTTATTCTGACTAGTGTGAGATGATACCTCTTTGTGGTTGGATTTGCATGTGTCTCATAAACCCTTGAAATTGAGCTTTCTGGCATGTCCTTTTTTTCTTCAAACTGTGAGTACAGCTTACCTCTTCAAATTGTTTTCGTGAAGTATGTGTGACATTTAGAAATATTTTGGCCATTACCTCCCTCAAGACATTTTGTGGGCAGGTTTCATTTACAGCCCTCCAGTACTGGTGCATATGAAGTGACCCTTAGCGCAGGTTTTAGAGCTGCTGTTGCAGGTAACGGCCAGAGGGCGGCAGCATTTCTGCGTTTCCCAATCTGGTAACTAGGGAAACAGACCTTCCTGGCAGCGGTGTTCCTCGGTTATATATTAGAGTGGAATGTGCCCGGATAAACCCCCAAATGCTGATGTCTCCTTACTTATGTTTGTTTTCTAAATTGAATTTATATTTTGTATTGGAGTCATATTGCATTGTGTACATGGACCACTTCTTCTTGGTGCATTCCTCTGTTGATGGACATTTTCGTAGCTTCCAAGTGTTGTCTCTGGTAAATATTGCTGGAGTGCAGGATTTTCAGCCTGTATCTTTTTCTATGGTTTTGATTTCTTTTGCGGTACGTGGGCCTCTCACTGCGGTGGCCCCTCCCGTTGCAGAGCAGAGGCTCCGGATTCACAGGCCCAGCAGCCATAGCTCACGGGACCAGCCTCTCCACGGCATGTGGGATCTTTCCGGACCGGGGCACGAACCCGTGTCCCCTGCATCGGCAGGCGGACTCTCAACCTGTGCGCCACCAGGGAAGCCCAGCCTGTTCAGTTTTGATTCTCATCCTGCCAGGCGATAGGCCCAGCAGTGGGTATGCTTGATTGAATGGTAGCTCGGTATTTACCTTTCCAAGGCACCTCCTTTGTGTTTTCCTTACTGGCTCTTACCATGTCCCACGTTGAACCAAGGGTAGGCATTTCTCCTCAAACCCTTCAGCATTTACTGTTTGTAGAATTTTTGCTGATGGCCATTCTGACTGGTGTGAGCTGATAGGTTTTTTGTAATTTGGATTTGCATGTCTTTAATTATTCCTAGTGTTCAGCATTTTTCCACGCCTTTTTAAAGTTCTGTTAAAATAACAGAAAAAATCAGAGAGTACAATGAACCTCTTGAAATTGTCTTCTTGAAAGGTTGCCCTCTTTTGAGTTTTTTGGTCAATTTTCGAACCCAGGATTGTTTTTGAGGTCAGGTGTCATTCATAGGCCTGTAATGAGTGTGAATATTTAGTGAGCATTAGCACTGGGTTTAAAGCTGCTGTTTTGGGAAACGGCCACAAGGCGGCATCATTTCTCCATTCCCAAATCTGGTTCCTAGGGCAGCAGAGCCTTTCTGGAAGTCCTGTTCCTAGGTTGTAAATTAAAATGGAATGTGCCAGGAGAAACCCCAATAAGTTTATGTCACATTACTTCTTGTTTTCGTGTTTTTAATCAGGGTAATGATTAGAATACTGTTTGTCCTCAGTGTACACAATCTGGTTCATTTGTGCATAATATATATATATACATATATATATATATATATATATTCATGTACAGAGCCACTTCCCATGTAAATTATTGCAGAGTGTTCCATAGACATCCCTTGCTATATGGTCGGTCTTACTGTTATATGTATTTAATAGGTATTTGTACATGTATGGTAACCCTAATGTTAATTTTTCCATTCCCCCCACGTGCCCTTTTAGGTAAGCATAGTTTGTTTTCTAAGCCTGTGAGTGTCTTTCTCTGTGGAAATATGTTCATTTGTGTCAGTTGTTAGATAACGCCTATAAGTGATATCATAGGATATGTCTTTTGCTTTCTGACTTACCTCATGTTCTGTGATTATCTCTAGGCTCATCTATGGTGCCTCAAAGAGCAGTGTTTCATTGTTTTCCATGGCTAATATTCCATTGTGTACATGGACCACTTCTTCTTTTTCCACTCATCTGGTGATGTACATTTTGGTTGCTTCCGTGTCTTGGCTATCGTGAAAATTCCTGCAGTGCAGCTGTTGAAGCCTGTGCCTTCTCGACTCTGGACTTCTCAGGTGAGAGTCTCAGCGGTGGGCCTGCTGAATGGAATGGTGGCTCAATTTTTACTTTGAAACGCGGCTCCTTTCTGTTCTCATTATTGGCTGTTACCACTTTACATCTCACCAGCAGCTAGAGGGTACACAGTTCTCTAAAACCCCTTCAGCATTTATTGTTTGTAGACTTTTAGCTGTTGGTAGTTGGCATGTGTGAGTTGAAACCTTTTTGGAGGTTAGATTTGCATGAGTCTAATAATTCCTGATGTTGAGCTTTTATCCATTTTCCTCTTTTTTGAAAATGAGTGAGTAAAACTTACCCCTCCATACTATCTCCTTGAAAAATGTGCCAGTTTGGAATTTTTTTGGCCATTCGCTACCTCCGCACAATTATGTAGGGCAGGTGTCCTTTACAGCCCTGAGTCCTTGTGAATGTTAAGTGACCATTAGCTGTGGGTTTAATGCCGCTCTTGCAGGAAACGGCCACAAGGCGGCAGCATTTCTACATTTCCAACTCTGGGTTTTTGGGCAACAGAGCTTTCCTGGAAATCGTGTTAGTAAGCTGCAAATTAGAGTGGAATGTGCCAGCGCAAACCCCCAAGAGCTTATATCTCCTAAATTGTTGTTTGTTTATTAAATTTAATTTTTATTAATTATCAGAGCAAATTTGATAAAAATGTAGATTCTCCTAGGTGTACAGTTTCTGGTTCATCCTATCAATGTATCTGTCTATTCCTCTTAGGTTCCTTTCCCGTGTATGTTATTACAGAGTGTTGAGTAGACCTCTCTTCGTGTTCCATAGGCACTTTGTGATTATATATTTCATATGTATTAGTGCATATCTGTTAACCCCATGTCCTGATTCATACATTCCTTACACCTTTCCATTTGGTTAAACATTAATTGGTTTTCTGAATCTATGCGTGTCCGTCTCTTGGAAATTAGTTCATGGGTATCAATGTTTAGGTAACACCTATAAGTGATGTCATAAGATGTCTGTCTTTTTGTTTCTTTCTTACTTCAAGTTGGGTGATTATCTCTAGATCCTTCTATGATGGTGCCAACGGCACTGTTCCAAGCTTTTTCATGGCTAATATTCCATTGTGTACATGGACGACTTCTTCTTGGTGCATTTTTCTGTTGATGGACATTTCGGTTTCTTCCAGGTCTTGGCTATGGTACGTGTTGCTGCAGTGCAGGATTGGCAGCCTGTGTCTTTTTGATTCTGGCCTAATCAGGTGAAAGACCCATGAGTGGGCCTACCAGATCCCATGGTAGCTCCATATTTACCCTTAAACGCACCTCCATTCTGTTCTCACTACTGGCTGTGACCAGGTTTCATCCCACCAGCAGCTAAAGGGTACGCAGTTCTCTAAAACCCCTTCAGCATTTATTCTTTGTAGACTTTTTTGCTGATGACCATTCTGACGGCTGTGAGGTGAACTTTTTTGTACACTGGATTTGCATGGCTTTATTGATTCCTGATGTTCAGCCTTTTTCCATTCCCATTTTGTTAACCAAAAAGAAAGAAAGTAAAAGAAACAGAAGACAAATGTGCATAAAATATGCCTCTTGAAACTGTCGTTTTGAAATATGGACATCTTTTGAATGTTTTGATTGATATACGACCCCAGGATTTTTTTTCAGGGAGGTGTCATTTACAGGCCTGCAATTATTTTGAATATCAACTGACCATTAGCACTGGGATTAAAGCTGCTGTTGTGTGAAACGGCCACAAGGTGGCAGCAGTTCTCCTTTACCAAATCCGGTCACTAGGGCAACAGAACCTCAATGGAAGTCGTGTTCTAGGTTGTAATTTAGAATGGAATGTATCAGGAAAGCCCCTTCAATTTATGTCTCACTATTTCTTGTTTGTTTTTTTAATTTAATTTTTATTTTTCATCACAGCAAGTTTGATTACAATGTTTGGCATGTTGTAGGTGTGCAAGATGTGGTTCTTTTACACATATACATATGTCTATTCTTCCTGGGATCCTTGTCCCATGTACGTTATGACAAAATGTTCAGTACTCTTCTCTTGGTATTCCGTAGGTCTTTGGTGATTATATAGTTCACCTGTGTTTGTATATGTCTGCTAACCCCAATGTCCTCATGTATCCAATCCTCACACCTTTCCATTGGTGACCCATAAGTTTGTTTAATGAATCTGTGATTGCCCTTCTCTGTGGAAATATCTTCACTGCTATCAATTTTTAGGTAACACCTATAAGTGATATCATACGATATGTGTCTCTCTCTTTCTGACTTAGTACAAGTCGCGTGACTACCTCTAGACTCATCTACGGTGCCGCACATGGCATTGTGTCCTTTTTTCCCTTGGCTAATATTCCGTCTGTACATGTACCAGTTCTTCTTTGTCCACTCCTCTGTTGATGGACTTTTTGGTTGCTTCCACGTCTTGGCTATTGTAATACTGCGGGAACGCACATTTGCCTGCCTGTGTCTTTCCAATTCTGTCTTCTTAGGTTATAGGCCCAGGAGTGGGCCTGCTGGATCATACGGTAGCAAAATGTTTACTTTACAAAGGCACCTCCATTCTGTTCTCATTCGTGGCTCTTACCAGGTTACGTCCCTCTTAAAGTTGAGGGTATGCACTTCTCCACAACACCTTCAGCATTTATTGCTTGTAGTTTTTTTTGCTGATGTTTATTCTGACTAGTGTGAGATGATACCTCTTTGTGGTTGGATTTGCATGTGTCTCATAAACCCTTGAAATTGAGCTTTCTGGCATGTCCTTTTTTTCTTCAAACTGTGAGTACAGCTTACCTCTTCAAATTGTTTTCGTGAAGTATGTGTGACATTTAGAAATATTTTGGCCATTACCTCCCTCAAGACATTTTGTGGGCAGGTTTCATTTACAGCCCTCCAGTACTGGTGCATATGAAGTGACCCTTAGCGCAGGTTTTAGAGCTGCTGTTGCAGGTAACGGCCAGAGGGCGGCAGCATTTCTGCTTTTCCCAATCTGGTAACTAGGGAAACAGACCTTCCTGGCAGTGGTGTTCCTCGGTTATATATTAGAGTGGAATGTGCCCGGATAAACCCCCAAATGCTGATGTCTCCTTACTTATGTTTGTTTTCTAAATTGAATTTATATTTTGTATTGGAGTCATATTGCATTGTGTACATGGACCACTTCTTCTTGGTGCATTCCTCTGTTGATGGACATTTTCGTAGCTTCCAAGTGTTGTCTCTGGTAAATATTGCTGGAGTGCAGGATTTTCAGCCTGTATCTTTTTCTATGGTTTTGATTTCTTTTGCGGTACGTGGGCCTCTCACTGCGGTGGCCCCTCCCGTTGCAGAGCAGAGGCTCCGGATGCACAGGCCCAGCAGCCATAGCTCACGGGACCAGCCTCTCCACGGCATGTGGGATCTTTCCGGACCGGGGCACGAACCCGTGTCCCCTGCATCGGCAGGCGGACTCTCAACCTGTGCGCCACCAGGGAAGCCCAGCCTGTTCAGTTTTGATTCTCATCCTGCCAGGCGATAGGCCCAGCAGTGGGTATGCTTGATTGAATGGTAGCTCAGTATTTACCTTTCCAAGGCACCTCCTTTGTGTTTTCCTTACTGGCTCTTACCATGTCCCACGTTGAACCAAGGGTAGGCATTTCTCCTCAAACCCTTCAGCATTTACTGTTTGTAGAATTTTTGCTGATGGCCATTCTGACTGGTGTGAGCTGATAGGTTTTTTGTCATTTGGATTTGCATGTCTTTAATTATTCCTAGTGTTCAGCATTTTTCCACGCCTTTTTAAAGTTCTGTTAAAATAACAGAAAAAAACAGAGAGTACAATGAACCTCTTGAAATTGTCTTCTTGAAAGGTTGCCCTCTTTTGAGTTTTTTGGTCAATTTTAGAACCCAGGATTGTTTTTGAGGTCAGGTGTCATTCATAGGCCTGTAATGAGTGTGAATATTTAGTGAGCATTAGCACTGGGTTTAAAGCTGCTGTTTTGGGAAACGGCCACAAGGCGGCAGCATTTCTCCATTCCCAAATCTGGTTCCTAGGGCACCAGAGCCTTTCTGGATGTCCTGTTCCTAGGTTGTAAATTAAAATAGAATGTGCCAGGAGAAACCCCAATAAGTTTATGTCACATTACTTCTTGTTTTCGGTTTTTAATCGGGGTAATGATTAGAATACTGTTTGTCCTCAGTGTACACAATCTGGTTCATTTGTGCATAACATATATATATATATATATATATATACATATATTCATGTACAGAGCCACTTCCCATGTAAACTATAGCAGAGTGTTCCATAGACATCCCTTGCTATATGGTCGGTCTTACTGTTATATGTATTTAATAGGTATTTGTACACGTATGGTAACCCTAATGTTAATTTTTCCATTCCCCCCACCTGTCCTTTTAGATAAGCATAGTTTGTTTTCTAAGCCTGTGAGTGTCTTTCTCTGTGGAAATATGTTCATTTGTGTCAGTTGTTAGATAACGCCTATAAGTGATATCATAGGATATGTCTTTTGCTTTCCGGCTTACCTCATGTTCTGTGATTATCTCTAGGCTCATCTATGGTGCCTCAAAGAGCAGTGTTTCATTGTTTTCCATGGCTAATATTCCATTGTGTACATGGACCACTTCTTCTTTTTCCACTCATCTGGTGATGTACATTTTGGTTGCTTCCGTGTCTTGGCTATTGTGAAAATTCCTGCAGTGCAGCTGTTGAAGCCTGTGCCTTCTCGACTCTGGACTTCTCAGGTGAGAGTCTCAGCGGTGGGCCTGCTGAATGGAATGGTGGCTCAATTTTTACTTTGAAACGCGGCTCCTTTCTGTTCTCATTATTGGCTGTTACCACTTTACATCTCACCAGCAGCTAGAGGGTACACAGTTCTCTAAAACCCCTTCAGCATTTATTGTTTGTAGACTTTTAGCTGTTGGTAGTTGGCATGTGTGAGTTGAAACCTTTTTGGAGGTTAGATTTGCATGAGTCTAATAATTCCTGATGTTGAGCTTTTATCCATTTTCCTCTTTTTTGAAAATGAGTGAGTAAAACTTACCCCTCCATACTATCTCCTTGAAAAATGTGCCAGTTTGGAATTTTTTTGGCCATTCGCTACCTCCGCACAATTATGTAGGGCAGGTGTCCTTTACAGCCCTGAGTCCTTGTGAATGTTAAGTGACCATTAGCTGTGGGTTTAATGCCGCTCTTGCGGGAAACGGCCACAAGGCGGCAGCATTTCTACATTTCCAACTCTGGGTTTTTGGGCAACAGAGCTTTCCTGGAAATCGTGTTAGTAAGCTGCAAATTAGAGTGGAATGTGCCAGCGCAAACCCCCAAGAGCTTATATCTCCTAAATTGTTGTTTGTTTATTAAATTTAATTTTTATTAATTATCAGAGCAAATTTGATAAAAATGTAGATTCTCCTAGGTGTACAGTTTCTGGTTCATCCTATCAATGTATCTGTCTATTCCTCTTTGGTTCCTTTCCCGTGTATGTTATTACAGAGTGTTGAGTAGACCTCTCTTCGTGTTCCATAGGCACTTTGTGATTATATATTTCATATGTATTAGTGCATATCTGTTAACCCCCATGTCGTAATTCACACGTTCCTTAATCCTTTCCATTTGGTTAAACATGAATTGGTTTTCTGAATCTATGCGTGTCCGTCTCTTGGAAATTAGTTCATGGGTATCAATGTTTAGGTAACACCTATAAGTGATGTCATAAGATGTCTGTCTTTCGGTTTCTTTCTTACTTCAAGTTGGGTGATTATCTCTAGATCCTTCTATGATGGTGCCAACGGCACTGTTCCAAGCTTTTTCATGGCTAATATTCCATTGTGTACATGGACGACTTCTTCTTGGTGCATTTTTCTGTTGATGGACATTTCGGTTTCTTCCAGGTCTTGGCCATGGTACGTGTTGCTGCAGTGCAGGATTGCCAGCCTGTGTCTTTTTGATTCTGGTCTAATCAGGTGAAAGGCCCATGAGTGGGCCTACCAGATCCCATGGTAGCTCCATATTTACCCTTAAACGCACCTCCATTCTGTTCTCACTACTGGCTGTGACCAGGATTCATCCCACCAGCAGCTAAAGGGTACGCAGTTCTCTAAAACCCCTTCAGCATTTATTCTTTGTAGACTTTTTTGCTGATGACCATTCTGACGGCTGTGAGGTGAACTTTTCTGTACACTGGATTTGCATGGCTTTATTGATTCCTGATGTTCAGCCTTTTTCCATTCCCATTTTGTTAACAAAAAAGAAAGAAAGTAAAAGAAACAGAAGACAAATGTGCATAAAATATGCCTCTTGAAACTGTCGTTTTGAAATATGGACATCTTTTGAATGTTTTGATTGATATACGACCCCAGGATTTTTTTTCAGGGAGGTGTC
Source organism: Hyperoodon ampullatus (assembly GCF_949752795.1). Classification (NCBI taxonomy): domain Eukaryota; kingdom Metazoa; phylum Chordata; class Mammalia; order Artiodactyla; family Ziphiidae; genus Hyperoodon; species Hyperoodon ampullatus. The sequence continues at coordinate 19,831 of NW_027641005.1, read as the reverse complement.
ATTTACAGGCCTGCAATTATTTTGAATATCAACTGACCATTAGCGCTGGGATTAAAGCTGCTGTTGTGTGAAACGGCCACAAGGTGGCAGCAGTTCTCCTTTACCAAATCCGGTCACTAGGGCAACAGAACCTCAATGGAAGTCGTGTTCTAGGTTGTAATTTAGAATGGAATGTATCAGGAAAGCCCCTTCAATTTATGTCTCACTATTTCTTGTTTGTTTTTTTAATTTAATTTTTATTTTTCATCACAGCAAGTTTGATTACAATGTTTGGCATGTTGTAGGTGTGCAAGATGTGGTTCTTTTACACATATACATATGTCTATTCTTCCTGGGATCCTTGTCCCATGTACGTTATGACAAAATGTTCAGTACTCTTCTCTTGGTATTCCGTAGGTCTTTGGTGATTATATAGTTCACCTGTGTTTGTATATGTCTGCTAACCCCAATGTCCTCATGTATCCAATCCTCACACCTTTCCATTGGTGAACCATAAGTTTGTTTAATGAATCTGTGATTGCCCTTCTCTGTGGAAATATCTTCACTGCTATCAATTTTTAGGTAACACCTATAAGTGATATCATACGATATGTGTCTCTCTCTTTCTGACTTAGTACAAGTCGCGTGACTACCTCTAGACTCATCTACGGTGCCGCACATGGCATTGTGTCCTTTTTTCCCTTGGCTAATATTCCGTCTGTACATGTACCAGTTCTTCTTTGTCCACTCCTCTGTTGATGGACTTTTTGGTTGCTTCCACGTCTTGGCTATTGTAATACTGCGGGAACGCACATTTGCCTGCCTGTGTCTTTCCAATTCTGTCTTCTTAGGTTATAGGCCCAGGAGTGGGCCTGCTGGATCATACGGTAGCAAAATGTTTACTTTACAAAGGCACCTCCATTCTGTTCTCATTCGTGGCTCTTACCAGGTTACGTCCCTCTTAAAGTTGAGGGTATGCACTTCTCCACAACACCTTCAGCATTTATTGCTTGTAGTTTTTTTTGCTGATGTTTATTCTGACTAGTGTGAGATGATACCTCTTTGTGGTTGGATTTGCATGTGTCTCATAAACCCTTGAAATTGAGCTTTCTGGCATGTCCTTTTTTTCTTCAAACTGTGAGTACAGCTTACCTCTTCAAATTGTTTTCGTGAAGTATGTGTGACATTTAGAAATATTTTGGCCATTACCTCCCTCAAGACATTTTGTGGGCAGGTTTCATTTACAGCCCTCCAGTACTGGTGCATATGAAGTGACCCTTAGCGCAGGTTTTAGAGCTGCTGTTGCAGGTAACGGCCAGAGGGCGGCAGCATTTCTGCTTTTCCCAATCTGGTAACTAGGGAAACAGACCTTCCTGGCAGTGGTGTTCCTCGGTTATATATTAGAGTGGAATGTGCCCGGATAAACCCCCAAATGCTGATGTCTCCTTACTTATGTTTGTTTTCTAAATTGAATTTATATTTTGTATTGGAGTCATATTGCATTGTGTACATGGACCACTTCTTCTTGGTGCATTCCTCTGTTGATGGACATTTTCGTAGCTTCCAAGTGTTGTCTCTGGTAAATATTGCTGGAGTGCAGGATTTTCAGCCTGTATCTTTTTCTATGGTTTTGATTTCTTTTGCGGTACGTGGGCCTCTCACTGCGGTGGCCCCTCCCGTTGCAGAGCAGAGGCTCCGGATGCACAGGCCCAGCAGCCATAGCTCACGGGACCAGCCTCTCCACGGCATGTGGGATCTTTCCGGACCGGGGCACGAACCCGTGTCCCCTGCATCGGCAGGCGGACTCTCAACCTGTGCGCCACCAGGGAAGCCCAGCCTGTTCAGTTTTGATTCTCATCCTGCCAGGCGATAGGCCCAGCAGTGGGTATGCTTGATTGAATGGTAGCTCAGTATTTACCTTTCCAAGGCACCTCCTTTGTGTTTTCCTTACTGGCTCTTACCATGTCCCACGTTGAACCAAGGGTAGGCATTTCTCCTCAAACCCTTCAGCATTTACTGTTTGTAGAATTTTTGCTGATGGCCATTCTGACTGGTGTGAGCTGATAGGTTTTTTGTCATTTGGATTTGCATGTCTTTAATTATTCCTAGTGTTCAGCATTTTTCCACGCCTTTTTAAAGTTCTGTTAAAATAACAGAAAAAAACAGAGAGTACAATGAACCTCTTGAAATTGTCTTCTTGAAAGGTTGCCCTCTTTTGAGTTTTTTGGTCAATTTTAGAACCCAGGATTGTTTTTGAGGTCAGGTGTCATTCATAGGCCTGTAATGAGTGTGAATATTTAGTGAGCATTAGCACTGGGTTTAAAGCTGCTGTTTTGGGAAACGGCCACAAGGCGGCAGCATTTCTCCATTCCCAAATCTGGTTCCTAGGGCACCGGAGCCTTTCTGGATGTCCTGTTCCTAGGTTGTAAATTAAAATAGAATGTGCCAGGAGAAACCCCAATAAGTTTATGTCACATTACTTCTTGTTTTCGGTTTTTAATCGGGGTAATGATTAGAATACTGTTTGTCCTCAGTGTACACAATCTGGTTCATTTGTGCATAACATATATATATATATATATATATATATATACATATATTCATGTACAGAGCCACTTCCCATGTAAACTATAGCAGAGTGTTCCATAGACATCCCTTGCTATATGGTCGGTCTTACTCTTATATGTATTTAATAGGTATTTGTACACGTATGGTAACCCTAATGTTAATTTTTCCATTCCCCCCACCTGTCCTTTTAGATAAGCATAGTTTGTTTTCTAAGCCTGTGAGTGTCTTTCTCTGTGGAAATATGTTCATTTGTGTCAGTTGTTAGATAACGCCTATAAGTGATATCATAGGATATGTCTTTTGCTTTCCGGCTTACCTCATGTTCTGTGATTATCTCTAGGCTCATCTATGGTGCCTCAAAGAGCAGTGTTTCATTGTTTTCCATGGCTAATATTCCATTGTGTACATGGACCACTTCTTCTTTTTCCACTCATCTGGTGATGTACATTTTGGTTGCTTCCGTGTCTTGGCTATTGTGAAAATTCCTGCAGTGCAGCTGTTGAAGCCTGTGCCTTCTCGACTCTGGACTTCTCAGGTGAGAGTCTCAGCGGTGGGCCTGCTGAATGGAATGGTGGCTCAATTTTTACTTTGAAACGCGGCTCCTTTCTGTTCTCATTATTGGCTGTTACCACTTTACATCTCACCAGCAGCTAGAGGGTACACAGTTCTCTAAAACCCCTTCAGCATTTATTGTTTGTAGACTTTTAGCTGTTGGTAGTTGGCATGTGTGAGTTGAAACCTTTTTGGAGGTTAGATTTGCATGAGTCTAATAATTCCTGATGTTGAGCTTTTATCCATTTTCCTCTTTTTTGAAAATGAGTGAGTAAAACTTACCCCTCCATACTATCTCCTTGAAAAATGTGCCAGTTTGGAATTTTTTTGGCCATTCGCTACCTCCGCACAATTATGTAGGGCAGGTGTCCTTTACAGCCCTGAGTCCTTGTGAATGTTAAGTGACCATTAGCTGTGGGTTTAATGCCGCTCTTGCGGGAAACGGCCACAAGGCGGCAGCATTTCTACATTTCCAACTCTGGGTTTTTGGGCAACAGAGCTTTCCTGGAAATCGTGTTAGTAAGCTGCAAATTAGAGTGGAATGTGCCAGCGCAAACCCCCAAGAGCTTATATCTCCTAAATTGTTGTTTGTTTATTAAATTTAATTTTTATTAATTATCAGAGCAAATTTGATAAAAATGTAGATTCTCCTAGGTGTACAGTTTCTGGTTCATCCTATCAATGTATCTGTCTATTCCTCTTTGGTTCCTTTCCCGTGTATGTTATTACAGAGTGTTGAGTAGACCTCTCTTCGTGTTCCATAGGCACTTTGTGATTATATATTTCATATGTATTAGTGCATATCTGTTAACCCCCATGTCGTAATTCACACGTTCCTTAATCCTTTCCATTTGGTTAAACATGAATTGGTTTTCTGAATCTATGCGTGTCCGTCTCTTGGAAATTAGTTCATGGGTATCAATGTTTAGGTAACACCTATAAGTGATGTCATAAGATGTCTGTCTTTCGGTTTCTTTCTTACTTCAAGTTGGGTGATTATCTCTAGATCCTTCTATGATGGTGCCAACGGCACTGTTCCAAGCTTTTTCATGGCTAATATTCCATTGTGTACATGGACGACTTCTTCTTGGTGCATTTTTCTGTTGATGGACATTTCGGTTTCTTCCAGGTCTTGGCCATGGTACGTGTTGCTGCAGTGCAGGATTGCCAGCCTGTGTCTTTTTGATTCTGGTCTAATCAGGTGAAAGGCCCATGAGTGGGCCTACCAGATCCCATGGTAGCTCCATATTTACCCTTAAACGCACCTCCATTCTGTTCTCACTACTGGCTGTGACCAGGATTCATCCCACCAGCAGCTAAAGGGTACGCAGTTCTCTAAAACCCCTTCAGCATTTATTCTTTGTAGACTTTTTTGCTGATGACCATTCTGACGGCTGTGAGGTGAACTTTTCTGTACACTGGATTTGCATGGCTTTATTGATTCCTGATGTTCAGCCTTTTTCCATTCCCATTTTGTTAACCAAAAAGAAAGAAAGTAAAAGAAACAGAAGACAAATGTGCATAAAATATGCCTCTTGAAACTGTCGTTTTGAAATATGGACATCTTTTGAATGTTTTGATTGATATACGACCCCAGGATTTTTTTTCAGGGAGGTGTCATTTACAGGCCTGCAATTATTTTGAATATCAACTGACCATTAGCGCTGGGATTAAAGCTGCTGTTGTGTGAAACGGCCACAAGGTGGCAGCAGTTCTCCTTTACCAAATCCGGTCACTAGGGCAACAGAACCTCAATGGAAGTCGTGTTCTAGGTTGTAATTTAGAATGGAATGTATCAGGAAAGCCCCTTCAATTTATGTCTCACTATTTCTTGTTTGTTTTTTTAATTTAATTTTTATTTTTCATCACAGCAAGTTTGATTACAATGTTTGGCATGTTGTAGGTGTGCAAGATGTGGTTCTTTTACACATATACATATGTCTATTCTTCCTGGGATCCTTGTCCCATGTACGTTATGACAAAATGTTCAGTACTCTTCTCTTGGTATTCCGTAGGTCTTTGGTGATTATATAGTTCACCTGTGTTTGTATATGTCTGCTAACCCCAATGTCCTCATGTATCCAATCCTCACACCTTTCCATTGGTGAACCATAAGTTTGTTTAATGAATCTGTGATTGCCCTTCTCTGTGGAAATATCTTCACTGCTATCAATTTTTAGGTAACACCTATAAGTGATATCATACGATATGTGTCTCTCTCTTTCTGACTTAGTACAAGTCGCGTGACTACCTCTAGACTCATCTACGGTGCCGCACATGGCATTGTGTCCTTTTTTCCCTTGGCTAATATTCCGTCTGTACATGTACCAGTTCTTCTTTGTCCACTCCTCTGTTGATGGACTTTTTGGTTGCTTCCACGTCTTGGCTATTGTAATACTGCGGGAACGCACATTTGCCTGCCTGTGTCTTTCCAATTCTGTCTTCTTAGGTTATAGGCCCAGGAGTGGGCCTGCTGGATCATACGGTAGCAAAATGTTTACTTTACAAAGGCACCTCCATTCTGTTCTCATTCGTGGCTCTTACCAGGTTACGTCCCTCTTAAAGTTGAGGGTATGCACTTCTCCACAACACCTTCAGCATTTATTGCTTGTAGTTTTTTTTGCTGATGTTTATTCTGACTAGTGTGAGATGATACCTCTTTGTGGTTGGATTTGCATGTGTCTCATAAACCCTTGAAATTGAGCTTTCTGGCATGTCCTTTTTTTCTTCAAACTGTGAGTACAGCTTACCTCTTCAAATTGTTTTCGTGAAGTATGTGTGACATTTAGAAATATTTTGGCCATTACCTCCCTCAAGACATTTTGTGGGCAGGTTTCATTTACAGCCCTCCAGTACTGGTGCATATGAAGTGACCCTTAACGCAGGTTTTAGAGCTGCTGTTGCAGGTAACGGCCAGAGGGCGGCAGCATTTCTGCTTTTCCCAATCTGGTAACTAGGGAAACAGACCTTCCTGGCAGTGGTGTTCCTCGGTTATATATTAGAGTGGAATGTGCCCGGATAAACCCCCAAATGCTGATGTCTCCTTACTTATGTTTGTTTTCTAAATTGAATTTATATTTTGTATTGGAGTCATATTGCATTGTGTACATGGACCACTTCTTCTTGGTGCATTCCTCTGTTGATGGACATTTTCGTAGCTTCCAAGTGTTGTCTCTGGTAAATATTGCTGGAGTGCAGGATTTTCAGCCTGTATCTTTTTCTATGGTTTTGATTTCTTTTGCGGTACGTGGGCCTCTCACTGCGGTGGCCCCTCCCGTTGCAGAGCAGAGGCTCCGGATGCACAGGCCCAGCAGCCATAGCTCACGGGACCAGCCTCTCCACGGCATGTGGGATCTTTCCGGACCGGGGCACGAACCCGTGTCCCCTGCATCGGCAGGCGGACTCTCAACCTGTGCGCCACCAGGGAAGCCCAGCCTGTTCAGTTTTGATTCTCATCCTGCCAGGCGATAGGCCCAGCAGTGGGTATGCTTGATTGAATGGTAGCTCAGTATTTACCTTTCCAAGGCACCTCCTTTGTGTTTTCCTTACTGGCTCTTACCATGTCCCACGTTGAACCAAGGGTAGGCATTTCTCCTCAAACCCTTCAGCATTTACTGTTTGTAGAATTTTTGCTGATGGCCATTCTGACTGGTGTGAGCTGATAGGTTTTTTGTAATTTGGATTTGCATGTCTTTAATTATTCCTAGTGTTCAGCATTTTTCCACGCCTTTTTAAAGTTCTGTTAAAATAACAGAAAAAAACAGAGAGTACAATGAACCTCTTGAAATTGTCTTCTTGAAAGGTTGCCCTGTTTTGAGTTTTTTGGTCAATTTTCGAACCCAGGATTGTTTTTGAGGTCAGGTGTCATTCATAGACCTGTAATGAGTGTGAATATTTAGTGAGCATTAGCACTGGGTTTAAAGCTGCTGTTTTGGGAAACGGCCACAAGGCGGCAGCATTTCTCCATTCCCAAATCTGGTTCCTAGGGCACCGGAGCCTTTCTGGATGTCCTGTTCCTAGGTTGTAAATTAAAATAGAATGTGCCAGGAGAAACCCCAATAAGTTTATGTCACATTACTTCTTGTTTTCGTTTTTTTAATCGGGGTAATGATTAGAATACTGTTTGTCCTCAGTGTACACAATCTGGTTCATTTGTGCATAACATATATATATATATATATATATACATATATTCATGTACAGAGCCACTTCCCATGTAAACTATAGCAGAGTGTTCCATAGACATCCCTTGCTATATGGTCGGTCTTACTCTTATATGTATTTAATAGGTATTTGTACACGTATGGTAACCCTAATGTTAATTTTTCCATTCCCCCCACCTGTCCTTTTAGATAAGCATAGTTTGTTTTCTAAGCCTGTGAGTGTCTTGCTCTGTGGAAATATGTTCATTTGTGTCAGTTGTTAGATAACGCCTATAAGTGATATCATAGGATATGTCTTTTGCTTTCCGGCTTACCTCATGTTCTGTGATTATCTCTAGGCTCATCTATGGTGCCTCAAAGAGCAGTGTTTCATTGTTTTCCATGGCTAATATTCCATTGTGTACATGGACCACTTCTTCTTTTTCCACTCATCTGGTGATGTACATTTTGGTTGCTTCCGTGTCTTGGCTATTGTGAAAATTCCTGCAGTGCAGCTGTTGAAGCCTGTGCCTTCTCGACTCTGGACTTCTCAGGTGAGAGTCTCAGCGGTGGGCCTGCTGAATGGAATGGTGGCTCAATTTTTACTTTGAAACGCGGCTCCTTTCTGTTCTCATTATTGGCTGTTACCACTTTACATCTCACCAGCAGCTAGAGGGTACACAGTTCTCTAAAACCCCTTCAGCATTTATTGTTTGTAGACTTTTAGCTGTTGGTAGTTGGCATGTGTGAGTTGAAACCTTTTTGGAGGTTAGATTTGCATGAGTCTAATAATTCCTGATGTTGAGCTTTTATCCATTTTCCTCTTTTTTGAAAATGAGTGAGTAAAACTTACCCCTCCATACTATCTCCTTGAAAAATGTGCCAGTTTGGAATTTTTTTGGCCATTCGCTACCTCCGCACAATTATGTAGGGCAGGTGTCCTTTACAGCCCTGAGTCCTTGTGAATGTTAAGTGACCATTAGCTGTGGGTTTAATGCCGCTCTTGCGGGAAACGGCCACAAGGCGGCAGCATTTCTACATTTCCAACTCTGGGTTTTTGGGCAACAGAGCTTTCCTGGAAATCGTGTTAGTAAGCTGCAAATTAGAGTGGAATGTGCCAGCGCAAACCCCCAAGAGCTTATATCTCCTAAATTGTTGTTTGTTTATTAAATTTAATTTTTATTAATTATCAGAGCAAATTTGATAAAAATGTAGATTCTCCTAGGTGTACAGTTTCTGGTTCATCCTATCAATGTATCTGTCTATTCCTCTTTGGTTCCTTTCCTGTGTATGTTATTACAGAGTGTTGAGTAGACCTCTCTTCGTGTTCCATAGGCACTTTGTGATTATATATTTCATATGTATTAGTGCATATCTGTTAACCCCCATGTCGTAATTCACACGTTCCTTAATCCTTTCCATTTGGTTAAACATGAATTGGTTTTCTGAATCTATGCGTGTCCGTCTCTTGGAAATTAGTTCATGGGTATCAATGTTTAGGTAACACCTATAAGTGATGTCATAAGATGTCTGTCTTTCGGTTTCTTTCTTACTTCAAGTTGGGTGATTATCTCTAGATCCTTCTATGATGGTGCCAACGGCACTGTTCCAAGCTTTTTCATGGCTAATATTCCATTGTGTACATGGACGACTTCTTCTTGGTGCATTTTTCTGTTGATGGACATTTCGGTTTCTTCCAGGTCTTGGCCATGGTACGTGTTGCTGCAGTGCAGGATTGGCAGCCTGTGTCTTTTTGATTCTGGTCTAATCAGGTGAAAGGCCCATGAGTGGGCCTACCAGATCCCATGGTAGCTCCATATTTACCCTTAAACGCACCTCCATTCTGTTCTCACTACTGGCTGTGACCAGGTTTCATCCCACCAGCAGCTAAAGGGTACGCAGTTCTCTAAAACCCCTTCAGCATTTATTCTTTGTAGACTTTTTTGCTGATGACCATTCTGACGGCTGTGAGGTGAACTTTTCTGTACACTGGATTTGCATGGCTTTATTGATTCCTGATGTTCAGCCTTTTTCCATTCCCATTTTGTTAACCAAAAAGAAAGAAAGTAAAAGAAACAGAAGACAAATGTGCATAAAATATGCCTCTTGAAACTGTCGTTTTGAAATATGGACATCTTTTGAATGTTTTGATTGATATACGACCCCAGGATTTTTTTTCAGGGAGGTGTCATTTACAGGCCTGCAATTATTTTGAATATCAACTGACCATTAGCGCTGGGATTAAAGCTGCTGTTGTGTGAAACGGCCACAAGGTGGCAGCAGTTCTCCTTTACCAAATCCGGTCACTAGGGCAACAGAACCTCAATGGAAGTCGTGTTCTAGGTTGTAATTTAGAATGGAATGTATCAGGAAAGCCCCTTCAATTTATGTCTCACTATTTCTTGTTTGTTTTTTTAATTTAATTTTTATTTTTCATCACAGCAAGTTTGATTACAATGTTTGGCATGTTGTAGGTGTGCAAGATGTGGTTCTTTTACACATATACATATGTCTATTCTTCCTGGGATCCTTGTCCCATGTACGTTATGACAAAATGTTCAGTACTCTTCTCTTGGTATTCCGTAGGTCTTTGGTGATTATATAGTTCACCTGTGTTTGTATATGTCTGCTAACCCCAATGTCCTCATGTATCCAATCCTCACACCTTTCCATTGGTGAACCATAAGTTTGTTTAATGAATCTGTGATTGCCCTTCTCTGTGGAAATATCTTCACTGCTATCAATTTTTAGGTAACACCTATAAGTGATATCATACGATATGTGTCTCTCTCTTTCTGACTTAGTACAAGTCGCGTGACTACCTCTAGACTCATCTACGGTGCCGCACATGGCATTGTGTCCTTTTTTCCCTTGGCTAATATTCCGTCTGTACATGTACCAGTTCTTCTTTGTCCACTCCTCTGTTGATGGACTTTTTGGTTGCTTCCACGTCTTGGCTATTGTAATACTGCGGGAACGCACATTTGCCTGCCTGTGTCTTTCCAATTCTGTCTTCTTAGGTTATAGGCCCAGGAGTGGGCCTGCTGGATCATACGGTAGCAAAATGTTTACTTTACAAAGGCACCTCCATTCTGTTCTCATTCGTGGCTCTTACCAGGTTACGTCCCTCTTAAAGTTGAGGGTATGCACTTCTCCACAACACCTTCAGCATTTATTGCTTGTAGTTTTTTTTGCTGATGTTTATTCTGACTAGTGTGAGATGATACCTCTTTGTGGTTGGATTTGCATGTGTCTCATAAACCCTTGAAATTGAGCTTTCTGGCATGTCCTTTTTTTCTTCAAACTGTGAGTACAGCTTACCTCTTCAAATTGTTTTCGTGAAGTATGTGTGACATTTAGAAATATTTTGGCCATTACCTCCCTCAAGACATTTTGTGGGCAGGTTTCATTTACAGCCCTCCAGTACTGGTGCATATGAAGTGACCCTTAGCGCAGGTTTTAGAGCTGCTGTTGCAGGTAACGGCCAGAGGGCGGCAGCATTTCTGCTTTTCCCAATCTGGTAACTAGGGAAACAGACCTTCCTGGCAGTGGTGTTCCTCGGTTATATATTAGAGTGGAATGTGCCCGGATAAACCCCCAAATGCTGATGTCTCCTTACTTATGTTTGTTTTCTAAATTGAATTTATATTTTGTATTGGAGTCATATTGCATTGTGTACATGGACCACTTCTTCTTGGTGCATTCCTCTGTTGATGGACATTTTCGTAGCTTCCAAGTGTTGTCTCTGGTAAATATTGCTGGAGTGCAGGATTTTCAGCCTGTATCTTTTTCTATGGTTTTGATTTCTTTTGCGGTACGTGGGCCTCTCACTGCGGTGGCCCCTCCCGTTGCAGAGCAGAGGCTCCGGATGCACAGGCCCAGCAGCCATAGCTCACGGGACCAGCCTCTCCACGGCATGTGGGATCTTTCCGGACCGGGGCACGAACCCGTGTCCCCTGCATCGGCAGGCGGACTCTCAACCTGTGCGCCACCAGGGAAGCCCAGCCTGTTCAGTTTTGATTCTCATCCTGCCAGGCGATAGGCCCAGCAGTGGGTATGCTTGATTGAATGGTAGCTCAGTATTTACCTTTCCAAGGCACCTCCTTTGTGTTTTCCTTACTGGCTCTTACCATGTCCCACGTTGAACCAAGGGTAGGCATTTCTCCTCAAACCCTTCAGCATTTACTGTTTGTAGAATTTTTGCTGATGGCCATTCTGACTGGTGTGAGCTGATAGGTTTTTTGTCATTTGGATTTGCATGTCTTTAATTATTCCTAGTGTTCAGCATTTTTCCACGCCTTTTTAAAGTTCTGTTAAAATAACAGAAAAAAACAGAGAGTACAATGAACCTCTTGAAATTGTCTTCTTGAAAGGTTGCCCTCTTTTGAGTTTTTTGGTCAATTTTAGAACCCAGGATTGTTTTTGAGGTCAGGTGTCATTCATAGGCCTGTAATGAGTGTGAATATTTAGTGAGCATTAGCACTGGGTTTAAAGCTGCTGTTTTGGGAAACGGCCACAAGGCGGCAGCATTTCTCCATTCCCAAATCTGGTTCCTAGGGCACCAGAGCCTTTCTGGATGTCCTGTTCCTAGGTTGTAAATTAAAATAGAATGTGCCAGGAGAAACCCCAATAAGTTTATGTCACATCACTTCTTGTTTTCGGTTTTTAATCGGGGTAATGATTAGAATACTGTTTGTCCTCAGTGTACACAATCTGGTTCATTTGTGCATAACATATATATATATATATATATATATATACATATATTCATGTACAGAGCCACTTCCCATGTAAACTATAGCAGAGTGTTCCATAGACATCCCTTGCTATATGGTCGGTCTTACTGTTATATGTATTTAATAGGTATTTGTACACGTATGGTAACCCTAATGTTAATTTTTCCATTCCCCCCACCTGTCCTTTTAGATAAGCATAGTTTGTTTTCTAAGCCTGTGAGTGTCTTTCTCTGTGGAAATATGTTCATTTGTGTCAGTTGTTAGATAACGCCTATAAGTGATATCATAGGATATGTCTTTTGCTTTCCGGCTTACCTCATGTTCTGTGATTATCTCTAGGCTCATCTATGGTGCCTCAAAGAGCAGTGTTTCATTGTTTTCCATGGCTAATATTCCATTGTGTACATGGACCACTTCTTCTTTTTCCACTCATCTGGTGATGTACATTTTGGTTGCTTCCGTGTCTTGGCTATTGTGAAAATTCCTGCAGTGCAGCTGTTGAAGCCTGTGCCTTCTCGACTCTGGACTTCTCAGGTGAGAGTCTCAGCGGTGGGCCTGCTGAATGGAATGGTGGCTCAATTTTTACTTTGAAACGCGGCTCCTTTCTGTTCTCATTATTGGCTGTTACCACTTTACATCTCACCAGCAGCTAGAGGGTACACAGTTCTCTAAAACCCCTTCAGCATTTATTGTTTGTAGACTTTTAGCTGTTGGTAGTTGGCATGTGTGAGTTGAAACCTTTTTGGAGGTTAGATTTGCATGAGTCTAATAATTCCTGATGTTGAGCTTTTATCCATTTTCCTCTTTTTTGAAAATGAGTGAGTAAAACTTACCCCTCCATACTATCTCCTTGAAAAATGTGCCAGTTTGGAATTTTTTTGGCCATTCGCTACCTCCGCACAATTATGTAGGGCAGGTGTCCTTTACAGCCCTGAGTCCTTGTGAATGTTAAGTGACCATTAGCTGTGGGTTTAATGCCGCTCTTGCGGGAAACGGCCACAAGGCGGCAGCATTTCTACATTTCCAACTCTGGGTTTTTGGGCAACAGAGCTTTCCTGGAAATCGTGTTAGTAAGCTGCAAATTAGAGTGGAATGTGCCAGCGCAAACCCCCAAGAGCTTATATCTCCTAAATTGTTGTTTGTTTATTAAATTTAATTTTTATTAATTATCAGAGCAAATTTGATAAAAATGTAGATTCTCCTAGGTGTACAGTTTCTGGTTCATCCTATCAATGTATCTGTCTATTCCTCTTTGGTTCCTTTCCCGTGTATGTTATTACAGAGTGTTGAGTAGACCTCTCTTCGTGTTCCATAGGCACTTTGTGATTATATATTTCATATGTATTAGTGCATATCTGTTAACCCCCATGTCGTAATTCACACGTTCCTTAATCCTTTCCATTTGGTTAAACATGAATTGGTTTTCTGAATCTATGCGTGTCCGTCTCTTGGAAATTAGTTCATGGGTATCAATGTTTAGGTAACACCTATAAGTGATGTCATAAGATGTCTGTCTTTCGGTTTCTTTCTTACTTCAAGTTGGGTGATTATCTCTAGATCCTTCTATGATGGTGCCAACGGCACTGTTCCAAGCTTTTTCATGGCTAATATTCCATTGTGTACATGGACGACTTCTTCTTGGTGCATTTTTCTGTTGATGGACATTTCGGTTTCTTCCAGGTCTTGGCCATGGTACGTGTTGCTGCAGTGCAGGATTGCCAGCCTGTGTCTTTTTGATTCTGGTCTAATCAGGTGAAAGGCCCATGAGTGGGCCTACCAGATCCCATGGTAGCTCCATATTTACCCTTAAACGCACCTCCATTCTGTTCTCACTACTGGCTGTGACCAGGATTCATCCCACCAGCAGCTAAAGGGTACGCAGTTCTCTAAAACCCCTTCAGCATTTATTCTTTGTAGACTTTTTTGCTGATGACCATTCTGACGGCTGTGAGGTGAACTTTTCTGTACACTGGATTTGCATGGCTTTATTGATTCCTGATGTTCAGCCTTTTTCCATTCCCATTTTGTTAACAAAAAAGAAAGAAAGTAAAAGAAACAGAAGACAAATGTGCATAAAATATGCCTCTTGAAACTGTCGTTTTGAAATATGGACATCTTTTGAATGTTTTGATTGATATACGACCCCAGGATTTTTTTTCAGGGAGGTGTCATTTACAGGCCTGCAATTATTTTGAATATCATCTGACCATTAGCGCTGGGATTAAAGCTGCTGTTGTGTGAAACGGCCACAAGGTGGCAGCAGTTCTCCTTTACCAAATCCGGTCACTAGGGCAACAGAACCTCAATGGAAGTCGTGTTCTAGGTTGTAATTTAGAATGGAATGTATCAGGAAAGCCCCTTCAATTTATGTCTCACTATTTCTTGTTTGTTTTTTTAATTTAATTTTTATTTTTCATCACAGCAAGTTTGATTACAATGTTTGGCATGTTGTAGGTGTGCAAGATGTGGTTCTTTTACACATATACATATGTCTATTCTTCCTGGGATCCTTGTCCCATGTACGTTATGACAAAATGTTCAGTACTCTTCTCTTGGTATTCCGTAGGTCTTTGGTGATTATATAGTTCACCTGTGTTTGTATATGTCTGCTAACCCCAATGTCCTCATGTATCCAATCCTCACACCTTTCCATTGGTGAACCATAAGTTTGTTTAATGAATCTGTGATTGCCCTTCTCTGTGGAAATATCTTCACTGCTATCAATTTTTAGGTAACACCTATAAGTGATATCATACGATATGTGTCTCTCTCTTTCTGACTTAGTACAAGTCGCGTGACTACCTCTAGACTCATCTACGGTGCCGCACATGGCATTGTGTCCTTTTTTCCCTTGGCTAATATTCCGTCTGTACATGTACCAGTTCTTCTTTGTCCACTCCTCTGTTGATGGACTTTTTGGTTGCTTCCACGTCTTGGCTATTGTAATACTGCGGGAACGCACATTTGCCTGCCTGTGTCTTTCCAATTCTGTCTTCTTAGGTTATAGGCCCAGGAGTGGGCCTGCTGGATCATACGGTAGCAAAATGTTTACTTTACAAAGGCACCTCCATTCTGTTCTCATTCGTGGCTCTTACCAGGTTACGTCCCTCTTAAAGTTGAGGGTATGCACTTCTCCACAACACCTTCAGCATTTATTGCTTGTAGTTTTTTTTGCTGATGTTTATTCTGACTAGTGTGAGATGATACCTCTTTGTGGTTGGATTTGCATGTGTCTCATAAACCCTTGAAATTGAGCTTTCTGGCATGTCCTTTTTTTCTTCAAACTGTGAGTACAGCTTACCTCTTCAAATTGTTTTCGTGAAGTATGTGTGACATTTAGAAATATTTTGGCCATTACCTCCCTCAAGACATTTTGTGGGCAGGTTTCATTTACAGCCCTCCAGTACTGGTGCATATGAAGTGACCCTTAACGCAGGTTTTAGAGCTGCTGTTGCAGGTAACGGCCAGAGGGCGGCAGCATTTCTGCTTTTCCCAATCTGGTAACTAGGGAAACAGACCTTCCTGGCAGTGGTGTTCCTCGGTTATATATTAGAGTGGAATGTGCCCGGATAAACCCCCAAATGCTGATGTCTCCTTACTTATGTTTGTTTTCTAAATTGAATTTATATTTTGTATTGGAGTCATATTGCATTGTGTACATGGACCACTTCTTCTTGGTGCATTCCTCTGTTGATGGACATTTTCGTAGCTTCCAAGTGTTGTCTCTGGTAAATATTGCTGGAGTGCAGGATTTTCAGCCTGTATCTTTTTCTATGGTTTTGATTTCTTTTGCGGTACGTGGGCCTCTCACTGCGGTGGCCCCTCCCGTTGCAGAGCAGAGGCTCCGGATGCACAGGCCCAGCAGCCATAGCTCACGGGACCAGCCTCTCCACGGCATGTGGGATCTTTCCGGACCGGGGCACGAACCCGTGTCCCCTGCATCGGCAGGCGGACTCTCAACCTGTGCGCCACCAGGGAAGCCCAGCCTGTTCAGTTTTGATTCTCATCCTGCCAGGCGATAGGCCCAGCAGTGGGTATGCTTGATTGAATGGTAGCTCAGTATTTACCTTTCCAAGGCACCTCCTTTGTGTTTTCCTTACTGGCTCTTACCATGTCCCACGTTGAACCAAGGGTAGGCATTTCTCCTCAAACCCTTCAGCATTTACTGTTTGTAGAATTTTTGCTGATGGCCATTCTGACTGGTGTGAGCTGATAGGTTTTTTGTAATTTGGATTTGCATGTCTTTAATTATTCCTAGTGTTCAGCATTTTTCCACGCCTTTTTAAAGTTCTGTTAAAATAACAGAAAAAAACAGAGAGTACAATGAACCTCTTGAAATTGTCTTCTTGAAAGGTTGCCCTGTTTTGAGTTTTTTGGTCAATTTTCGAACCCAGGATTGTTTTTGAGGTCAGGTGTCATTCATAGACCTGTAATGAGTGTGAATATTTAGTGAGCATTAGCACTGGGTTTAAAGCTGCTGTTTTGGGAAACGGCCACAAGGCGGCAGCATTTCTCCATTCCCAAATCTGGTTCCTAGGGCACCGGAGCCTTTCTGGATGTCCTGTTCCTAGGTTGTAAATTAAAATAGAATGTGCCAGGAGAAACCCCAATAAGTTTATGTCACATTACTTCTTGTTTTCGTTTTTTTAATCGGGGTAATGATTAGAATACTGTTTGTCCTCAGTGTACACAATCTGGTTCATTTGTGCATAACATATATATATATATATATATATATATACATATATTCATGTACAGAGCCACTTCCCATGTAAACTATAGCAGAGTGTTCCATAGACATCCCTTGCTATATGGTCGGTCTTACTCTTATATGTATTTAATAGGTATTTGTACACGTATGGTAACCCTAATGTTAATTTTTCCATTCCCCCCACCTGTCCTTTTAGATAAGCATAGTTTGTTTTCTAAGCCTGTGAGTGTCTTTCTCTGTGGAAATATGTTCATTTGTGTCAGTTGTTAGATAACGCCTATAAGTGATATCATAGGATATGTCTTTTGCTTTCCGGCTTACCTCATGTTCTGTGATTATCTCTAGGCTCATCTATGGTGCCTCAAAGAGCAGTGTTTCATTGTTTTCCATGGCTAATATTCCATTGTGTACATGGACCACTTCTTCTTTTTCCACTCATCTGGTGATGTACATTTTGGTTGCTTCCGTGTCTTGGCTATTGTGAAAATTCCTGCAGTGCAGCTGTTGAAGCCTGTGCCTTCTCGACTCTGGACTTCTCAGGTGAGAGTCTCAGCGGTGGGCCTGCTGAATGGAATGGTGGCTCAATTTTTACTTTGAAACGCGGCTCCTTTCTGTTCTCATTATTGGCTGTTACCACTTTACATCTCACCAGCAGCTAGAGGGTACACAGTTCTCTAAAACCCCTTCAGCATTTATTGTTTGTAGACTTTTAGCTGTTGGTAGTTGGCATGTGTGAGTTGAAACCTTTTTGGAGGTTAGATTTGCATGAGTCTAATAATTCCTGATGTTGAGCTTTTATCCATTTTCCTCTTTTTTGAAAATGAGTGAGTAAAACTTACCCCTCCATACTATCTCCTTGAAAAATGTGCCAGTTTGGAATTTTTTTGGCCATTCGCTACCTCCGCACAATTATGTAGGGCAGGTGTCCTTTACAGCCCTGAGTCCTTGTGAATGTTAAGTGACCATTAGCTGTGGGTTTAATGCCGCTCTTGCGGGAAACGGCCACAAGGCGGCAGCATTTCTACATTTCCAACTCTGGGTTTTTGGGCAACAGAGCTTTCCTGGAAATCGTGTTAGTAAGCTGCAAATTAGAGTGGAATGTGCCAGCGCAAACCCCCAAGAGCTTATATCTCCTAAATTGTTGTTTGTTTATTAAATTTAATTTTTATTAATTATCAGAGCAAATTTGATAAAAATGTAGATTCTCCTAGGTGTACAGTTTCTGGTTCATCCTATCAATGTATCTGTCTATTCCTCTTTGGTTCCTTTCCTGTGTATGTTATTACAGAGTGTTGAGTAGACCTCTCTTCGTGTTCCATAGGCACTTTGTGATTATATATTTCATATGTATTAGTGCATATCTGTTAACCCCCATGTCGTAATTCACACGTTCCTTAATCCTTTCCATTTGGTTAAACATGAATTGGTTTTCTGAATCTATGCGTGTCCGTCTCTTGGAAATTAGTTCATGGGTATCAATGTTTAGGTAACACCTATAAGTGATGTCATAAGATGTCTGTCTTTCGGTTTCTTTCTTACTTCAAGTTGGGTGATTATCTCTAGATCCTTCTATGATGGTGCCAACGGCACTGTTCCAAGCTTTTTCATGGCTAATATTCCATTGTGTACATGGACGACTTCTTCTTGGTGCATTTTTCTGTTGATGGACATTTCGGTTTCTTCCAGGTCTTGGCCATGGTACGTGTTGCTGCAGTGCAGGATTGGCAGCCTGTGTCTTTTTGATTCTGGTCTAATCAGGTGAAAGGCCCATGAGTGGGCCTACCAGATCCCATGGTAGCTCCATATTTACCCTTAAACGCACCTCCATTCTGTTCTCACTACTGGCTGTGACCAGGTTTCATCCCACCAGCAGCTAAAGGGTACGCAGTTCTCTAAAACCCCTTCAGCATTTATTCTTTGTAGACTTTTTTGCTGATGACCATTCTGACGGCTGTGAGGTGAACTTTTCTGTACACTGGATTTGCATGGCTTTATTGATTCCTGATGTTCAGCCTTTTTCCATTCCCATTTTGTTAACCAAAAAGAAAGAAAGTAAAAGAAACAGAAGACAAATGTGCATAAAATATGCCTCTTGAAACTGTCGTTTTGAAATATGGACATCTTTTGAATGTTTTGATTGATATACGACCCCAGGATTTTTTTTCAGGGAGGTGTCATTTACAGGCCTGCAATTATTTTGAATATCAACTGACCATTAGCGCTGGGATTAAAGCTGCTGTTGTGTGAAACGGCCACAAGGTGGCAGCAGTTCTCCTTTACCAAATCCGGTCACTAGGGCAACAGAACCTCAATGGAAGTCGTGTTCTAGGTTGTAATTTAGAATGGAATGTATCAGGAAAGCCCCTTCAATTTATGTCTCACTATTTCTTGTTTGTTTTTTTAATTTAATTTTTATTTTTCATCACAGCAAGTTTGATTACAATGTTTGGCATGTTGTAGGTGTGCAAGATGTGGTTCTTTTACACATATACATATGTCTATTCTTCCTGGGATCCTTGTCCCATGTACGTTATGACAAAATGTTCAGTACTCTTCTCTTGGTATTCCGTAGGTCTTTGGTGATTATATAGTTCACCTGTGTTTGTATATGTCTGCTAACCCCAATGTCCTCATGTATCCAATCCTCACACCTTTCCATTGGTGAACCATAAGTTTGTTTAATGAATCTGTGATTGCCCTTCTCTGTGGAAATATCTTCACTGCTATCAATTTTTAGGTAACACCTATAAGTGATATCATACGATATGTGTCTCTCTCTTTCTGACTTAGTACAAGTCGCGTGACTACCTCTAGACTCATCTACGGTGCCGCACATGGCATTGTGTCCTTTTTTCCCTTGGCTAATATTCCGTCTGTACATGTACCAGTTCTTCTTTGTCCACTCCTCTGTTGATGGACTTTTTGGTTGCTTCCATGTCTTGGCTATTGTAATACTGCGGGAACGCACATTTGCCTGCCTGTGTCTTTCCAATTCTGTCTTCTTAGGTTATAGGCCCAGGAGTGGGCCTGCTGGATCATACGGTAGCAAAATGTTTACTTTACAAAGGCACCTCCATTCTGTTCTCATCCGTGGCTCTTACCAGGTTACGTCCCTCTTAAAGTTGAGGGTATGCACTTCTCCA